>NC_056731.1:1683971475-1683996475 GCF_019279795.1 Protopterus annectens | reverse complement strand
ACCTTGCTATAATGCTTTTGTGGTGTTTCTAAACATAATTTTTATGTGTGTTAAGATTTGCCTTCTGTTTTTTTTTTTTTTTTTTTTTTTGTGGACCATCAACACAGGGCCTCTTACAAGCACAGTTATACAAGCTTTCATTGGTGAATAAATATGGTAGTATGTAGCTAACCTACATGATATGACCTTAGCTAAATGGATGACAGTTGTTGTATACAGAAGCCATGAAGGTCAGTACAGGGAAGGTCATCCATCCATAGGAGGTGTGGGTTGGCATGATGGCTAAGCTATTTACCTTACTGATAGAAGGTAAAGGGTTTGATTCTGACCTCTAGATGTTGCCTAGGCTTGTAATGGTCTGTAGACTGCTATCCTATTATTTACCTGTGAACTTAATTTCTTATGAACTCAGAAGGATGTAGTTTCCTGGAAGATTAGTACTTTGCTTGGACGCTCTACCACATCTGAGGAGAGCTGTCAAATTTATCTCAGAAGTAGTTGCAAATAAGGACAACATTCTCTAGGAGGCAGTAGAATCCCAGAAGGTCACTATGCAGTTCATGTTCATCCACCTCTGGCATCCTTCCTAGAAGTAATTCACCTGGTCAATTGTAAAATCGGGACTCCTGCAGCTAAAAGGATATCAACATTATCACCTGCCCTTTCTCCTGTTTCAAACAGAAGGCATTCCAGTGAACACAACTAACAGTCCTGTTAACATCTATCTTTCTATCTATCTATCTATCTATCTATCTATCTATCTATCTATCTGTCTATCTATCTATCTCTCTCTCTCTCTCTATATATATATATATATATATATATATATATCTCCAAAGTCATATATAGTTCTGAGTTAGTGTATTGTATTTTCAAACAGTTACTGTTGTCTTGAGATACTAAACATTGGCATATTTTCAGAGAACAGATTTTCATATGTTCTGAGAAGAAAAACAATGGAAGCATCTTCAATTTTCAGTTTTTTTAAGAGTAATATTTCACTATACTAGTTAGAAAGTGTATATTTACTCAGTCTCAAGTGGTAGTTTAACTAACTTGTTTGCATATAATTAAAGGGATGATATGCTACATGTTTTAATGATTATTACTTTAGAAGTAAGCGTGACATGCTGTCCCTTGCAATTAGAACTGCAAATATTTTCATGAGTCACTATAATGAGGAAATGAATTTGCCAAAGCACAATAGTTTAGCACATGTAGCTGCTCATCCGGTCTTTTAATTTAATGTATGTAGTTGTAAGGCTGCCTTTTTAGATTTACGCTTGAGACAGACCATGGTAATGATTGCCTACAGTTCCTGTGATTTCTAATTCAGCCTGTTTTCAGGGGTTAAAATGTATTGCATATGAAGAGACTCCTTCTGAAATATTGAAATACACTTGAATTTAAAGCTGACTATGGCATAATAACCTGAGTGGAGGGTTAACTGTATGAAGTGTTTCTTACTGCTTCTCATAATTGCTTAAACGCTTTTCACTTTTGCTCTGGCCGCCTCAGATGGCCCTAAATGTTTCCATTTCAATTAGTGCATTACTCATTTCAAAAAATGAGTCTTCATACTGGAGATGAATTATGCATGTCATCTCCACGTAGAGCTTTCTCCACTTAGATGTCTGCAGTACATAAAACATACTGAGATGTGTTATTGCTGCTTGTATTTCTATCCATTTATGTATCCATAAATAGCTTCCCTGCAGACACTAATACCTTTGTGGGGCACAGTTACTGATGCTCCGCGGTGACACACAAGCTTTACAATAGTCTGTTCATATATTTCTCTGTAGAACTGATCTTTTTCATGAGTTACTAAATCAAACATATATTGACATTACAACAAGACAGCATACTTCTCAGCTGTCAAAAGTTATGAGTCTCAGTCTCATTTTATCTTTCATAAACCCTCTGTACTGTAGTACAAAGGTAATTTTGCAAACTGCCAATTGATTTTTTTTAAGCCTGCATTCACAAAAAAGTTATGATGTTCTACACATTTCCACACTTATGTTTTATACGGTTCCACATATTGAGCTCATTTGTGATTATTCTGATTGAATCCCAACACTGGTAGAAAGATTTATGGTAAAAAGGGGCTTTTTACATGATGCAGTGATTTGTGATTCAGAGATATATTAGACACAATGAAGAATGACTTTATTATATTTCAATTTCCATGTATCTGAATTTCCCTTAAATACTGTGAGTGGAAATCACAACTTTCTCATGGTACTGAACACTGGTTGCCCATGCACTGCATTGGCACATGCACCCACTCATTTGTTCTCTCATACAGAGATATACATTCAAACACAGACACATGCACTGACATGCATGCAAGCTCACACAGACACACACACACACACACACACACACACACACACACACACACACACACACACACACACACACGCACACACGCACGCACACACACACACACACACACATACACACACACACACACACACACACACACACACACACACACACACACACACACACACTGACATATCTCTTACCTGTCTTTGAGATGACAGAACATCCTTAATGCCTCTTTTTATTTTTTTTGTCCCTACTCTGGTAAATTGCAGGTCCTTAAATTCAGTCAGTAATGCCAGACATTAGACTTTTATTTTTATTGTTTATAATGTGCATTGTGATGCTAGACCTGCTTCTCTGTTAACTTTTTAAGTGAGTCCATGTAATACTGTAAACATTTTTCCTGGTGTCATCTAATGTTTCTCGTAGCTTTGTACTGAAGGCCCTCCCCCAACGCTGCCCCTACTGCTATTTCCTCCTAAGGTACCCTTTCTTTTTGTAACTCAAGGACTGTTACATCATTGGATCATGACAAACACTTATCATTATGTAAAATAACTGCGGCTGTGCTAATTGATTACTTAGTGTAGCAGATTAATGGTGCTGCATTTTTCACCAAAGCTGCACGATTTAATCAACCAAGAACAAGGGTGAATTCCAGTGACGGTAGAAACACAAAACTGAGAACAGCAAAAATTATCAAACTGTCAGCCACCAAAACGATCATTGGAAACATTTAATAGAAAAGCATTAAAAGCATCTATAGTTAAGCGCCTTTATCTTTTTGTTACCAAGACATCAGAACTCTGAATGCAACTCAAACTGGCTCCATTTTAAAATGATGCAAATACAGACACACCACTAAAACAAACCAATCATCACAAATTAGTGATGTAATCATTAAAAAAAAAAGAAAAAATTCTTAAAGTTAACGCAGCCTACAAACACAAAGAAAAAAAATGTTTCTTACTGTTAGCCCTATTGAAAAATTCTAACAAAGTTCTTTGAAAAAATTTTGTACAATGCTTTACAAATAAATGACACTGAAATACCAACAATGTGCCTAAAATTAAGGCACTCATCATAATCTACTTGCTCTTCTTTTAAGCTCACTACTGACTGAAATGTTCTCATTTAATCCAAGGTTTGTAGCATCCAGCCTGAATCGCCAGTACATTTCCTTGTGAAGCAGCTTATTCTGCCAGTGATCTACAAACGGAGGAATATTTATTTGTTCCAAAACCAAGAAAGTAAACTTTGTGAAACCGGTGCAAACCATGGCATGCCTGTCTAAGACATATTTACCATCTTTACAGTGCATACTGTAAAGATGTTGATAAATGTGCTTGTTTAAAGTGTTTTTAGTTTTACCCATGTAAAAAGCAGGGCACAATGTACTGGTAGCCATGTAAATGACTGTCTGGCAAGAACAACTGAACTTTCTACCCTGCCCAGCCATATCAAATTACCCTGTAAAGCGGTGTTGCAGAGTGTATTAATGTAGGGGTATTAATGGCAATGCCCACATTTTTTAGTGGATGAAAGTTTAGAATGGTGGCCAGTGGGCTTCTCTAAAAGGGATTTTATGTTCAATTTATTTTTGTATGTAAAAGATGTTAATATAGGGAAAATGTTTTTGTGCTTTCATCACTTTGCAACAAGGACCAAATCTTATGTAAAATCTCCTCAATGTCCTTGACATCCGACGTATAGTGTAGGACCATGTTGCTGTGACTCTCACCATCAAAATGATTGTCCTTTCTTACTACATGACTTAATGCACTCCAGATAATTGGGGCATATTTGTGTTTCCTCTCAGCCTATATTCACCTCTTATGGAATCCAAGAGGAGAGGGGGGTGCAGGATTTGAAACCTGTTCTGCCATTTTATTTTACTTTATTTAAATACTGAGTTAATGTTTTCATCTCTCCGTGGTGTGCAGTGGTGGCACATATGGATACACTCTTCATTGGGACGATGCAGGGGTTGAATCTTTTATAGTTTAAGGCACACTGTGTAGATTATCCCTGGAGACTAGTGTCCCCAGACCCATGTTATCTTTCTTTTTTTATAAGTGCCTTAAAGGCATAGTGTGCAGAGTATCTCTGATATCTAGTATCCACCTCCCAATATTGCAGGACTTTCTTGTTAGTCTAGGGAAGTGTAGTTGTGTGACAGCTCTCCCCAACACACACACTTAACCTACCCCCTAACTTACCCCCCCTACTGCTAACTCCAAGGCAGACACACAAACTCACACATTTAACCACATACACATATATGCATGCACACATCCCCCAACACTATATGTCCACTAAATTTCATCAGGATGGATGAACAGCGGGTTGTGGCCATGTTCATTAACATGATTGGCCATGAGCAGTTGTGTTAATCACTTGACTGCATAAAGGTCTTACTGCAGACAGGTCTGAGAGGCATATGCCTCTGCCTTGGAATGTCTCATTAGCATTTAGCATGTCTGCAGAGGCAACTGACCATGGTGCTGCATGCCTTCCTGAGAAAGCACTGTGGCAGGGCTGTATCTGTAGCAGAAATGCTTACAGCAAGGTGTACACCTTATGTACACCTTGCAGTAACATTTCTGAACTGGCCAGATTGATAAAGAAAGGCTCAGAGCTATGCTAGGAAGACATTTTAATTTCTGTAGAGGCTCTATAAAATTATTCAGATACATGCCATTCTCACATAATTTTTCATTGTTAACAAAACGTGTTTATATCTATCTATCTATCTATCTATCTATCTATCTATCTATGTAAAATAGATATAAAAATACCTACACATGCCAAACTGATGAAACAAAATAATAAGCTAAGACAACAGCTTAAAAACAATCAAAAATGTATTTGATTCATAAGTATTTCATTTCTCACAAGAACTTGATAAGACTGAAATGAAAACAGCAAAACTTTACATTTAAATTGCAAGCTATTAGTCACATGACATTACACATGACTAATGTATATAGAGAGCTTGATCTTGCAAACTGTTTCTATGGCAAATGTTGCATTATTCACATACTTCTACTGATAGTAAATTGTTATGTTTGTCATTCTTATACAAGAAATTATACAACAAATATACAAGACATACAGCACACCAGAAATTACATTCTATGCTATTATAGCTGACATTTGTATTACGCAATCATCTTATATGATTCTTTATTGCAGTGTAGACATTGCAGTTTCTCAAGGTAGGCTGAGGAAGGGTTTGTAGGGGGGAAATTGGACAGAAAAGGATGAGGTTAGAGGTTATCTAGACACGAGAGAGCATAGACTATGAGGTGGTCAGGGAAGAAGCAAAAGTGCGACTAAAAACTATTACAACTAGTTAGCCAGGAGTAGTACAGGAACAAAGTCAGGTTATTTTAAGATAGTTTTTAAGAATCTTTTGGAATTGGTTGGTATTTGTGTTGGCTCTGGTGCTGTAATGTAGTGAATTCCACCTTGTTGCTACATAATGAGAAAATAGTGAGTCCCCTGCCGTATTAGTGGATTTGGACATGTGTAGTAGAGATTTATTTGTTGAGTGAAGTCTTTGATTTGTGCTATGGGGCTGGAGAATAGTTAGAAGGGCAGGGTTTTTTCAGGATGATATACTAGTTTGTGTGCCAAGGTTAATTGGTTATAGGATAGATGGTATGGGAGTTCTAACCAGGAGAATTTAAGTGGTGGGTATGATGTGGGCTGTCAGTTGCAAATTTAACTTTTTTATTATAGCATGTTTCAAGTTTAATTAAATCTGTCTTTTTAAGGTTGGTGAGAAATGGGGAAGCTACAGAAGTGTTGATAGAAGATGGGTTCTAGCAATGGCAGCCCTAGAGGTGTTAGATACTTTTTATTTCTGTAAAGAGTACCCATTTTTATCTGAACTTTCTTAATTGTTTGTGTTATATATAGATCAAATCTTAGGTTGTTATCTATTATTACACCTAGTAGTTTTGTTTGTGAATCACATTAATTTTAATATTATTCCTAGCTGTAATGTAGAAGGTGCTGGGGGGGGGGGTCTTGTGGGTTGGAAGATCATGAGTTTTGTTCTCTTGGGGTTGAGTATGAGCTGATGATTACAGAGCCATAGCTCTTTAATTTTAATTTAAATTCTCAAAATTTAAATTCTCATTTATTCTTTAATTTAATTTATTTAGAATTTAAATTCTCAGCATTTTAATTCTCAACATGTATTAATTTCACAAGATTATATATTTTTTGTATTTCATAATTACACTTTTGTGTACAATTAATCCCTAGCTGCTACCGTACATTTTAAAGTCACAGATTTTTGCAGAATGTCCTTAGCTCTGCCTCATATTTTTGCTCTGTCCTTCTTAATATTTTAGATTTTTTGGTAAATCACTGTGGATTACAATCTGTGTCTGTACACTGTCATTGTATAGTCTCGATCATTTCTGTAAAAACTCTGAGGAACTTTTCTCTCTGGGCATCTGTTGAAAGAGGTTTAGTTAAACCCAATCTGACTTTCCTGGTAAACAAAGACAAAATAAATAATTGAATAAAATCCTATTGATCCAGTGCTACCTCAGTTTGCCTCCTCATTGTTTGCTCTCTTGACCTGCATCTCTGCTCTCTTGCTCCCTTACTCTTCCTGTCCCCTTTGCAGATATTTTCTTATTTTCATGTCTTTCACCTTCTACTCATTACTTAGTTCTCTTGTTATGTATGTACTGTGTTTGTCTTCAGCTGTTGTCTCCTAAATGTTTACCTGCTTATTCCACTCCTTACATACCGCAGTGTTTCCTCTTCCCATTCTGCTTTCCCTTTATAACGTTTGTTCTGCATCATCATTCTCTCCTTAGTTCAACCTGTTTGCCAAGTTCTGTTAGCAAGACAGATCTACCATTCGACAAAAAAAAAAAATGGTTCTACAGTAGCCCCAGAACAACTATACAAGCTTATTTCATACATATACTCACCACTACTATAATGCCATACATTAATTTGAGTATGTGGCAAAAGTAAGTTGACTTCAGTCACAACAGATCACCCCAAATTTAGTCACTGCAATCCTTGATTACTTGCCATCCCAAAAATATGAAGCAGGGCCATGGACACCCTGTTACACTATAAGCATTTTCAACAAAACAGTAGCCACAAAATAAATATTCCAACTTATTTCATGCACATGTACACTGTTATTCTAAATGTAGTTTATGTTTTTTCAACTACTGTTTGGATTGTTTGTTTATATGTTTTTAATAAAAAAGATTCGACTTGAACTAACTTGTGCTCCCTACTTTCATTAGTGAATTAATACTTTGGAAAGTTTATAAAGAAAGTATTTCTACCACCTATTACTAGGTGGAATATTCACACTATGGTTTTTATTAGGTGTCTGAACTCCAGGGAATCTTATATCTTCCACACAGAGATGTTTACTCATTATTTGTTTTTGGACCCAGTATATTGACATACTGGGTTTGTGAGACTTCAAGGGACACCACGGAGACTGCTTGTTTCTGTTGTTGTAAATGCAGACATTAAACTGAGCTAACCACAGCCACACCCCTTGTAGCTACAATCCTCAGTTCTATGCCAGACCAAAAATAATAAAGCAATTCAAAACTATCCAATGGCTGCTCGTGATATTGGACTGCAGGACTGCAGCCCCCTCAGTTGTGAACCACAATGGTACAGTCCTACAAGTCCTCCATACAAAGTGAATCTGGACTGCTGCCTTCCCAGTCCGGATTCATGAAGGAGGAAGCAAACTGCTGATTGCCCAGAAGTCTATGTGGTGCTAACCACATAGACTGGAAGGGGATCAGACTGCAGAGTCAGCAGTCTTGGAAATTTCCCAGGACAGAGCCGAGAAACCAGAAGTGTGCATTCTGGAGTGAATGCAGGAATGCTGAAGTTATGCTGTGGGTTTAACATTATGATAGCAGGAGAAAGCTGTGGATTGATTCTATCATTACTGAAGGTATGGGAGACTCAGGATGAAGAAGCTGTGGAGTGAGGTTCGGATGGGAGACTCAAGTAAAGGTAGTGTGTGTGTTGTAAAATGCCCCAGTTGGTTTATACTGGTGGCTACAGAGAACTCATGATACCTGCTGGTGGTGGTTAGACAATACCTCAAGCTTGAACCCTGTACCTTGGGTGCAGGTAACAAGAGCCTGAATTCCCTACCCACCACCATTTGTGAAACTTTTGCAGATTTTTGCCTCATATTTTGCTCTGTTCTTTTCCTCATAAAATCTGTATTTTTTGAGTTTTTAATTCCTTAAATAGTTCATGGTGCTCTGGTAGCATTATTGCCTCACAGCTAGAGGTTCTCTGGTTTGATTCTTGGCTGGGGTGCCTTCTGTGTGGAGTCTGCATGTCCTCCCTGTGATTGTGTGTGTTTGCCCTGGTGTCCTCCCATGTTAGAAAGACATGGGTCTGCAGTATTTCTCCCTGGGCCTTTGCTGAAAATTGGCTTTTGTTCCAAGTCAGACTTTTCTGGTAAACAAATGTTAAATAAATAAAATTGACAGGCATTTGAATTTCAGACTTCATATTCTTCAGAAAGTACATAGTAATGCAAAACCTTTTATTCTAGCAATTTTCTAAGTTTATATGATAAATATTTGAGATTTGTCCCTATTTTTGGGACTGTATTCCCTCATTTTTGGCTTCGTCCAGTTTTATTGTGCTAAGGTTGAGAGCTATGGTGAGAACTGAATTCACTGAATATGTTTGAGGGCTGTATTCCCCATATTACTGGCTTTGTCCAGCTGTTTTGTGCTAAGAGGTTGACAGCTATGATGAGAATTGAATTCACTAAATGGTAGCCATTTAAGTTTCAGTCTTCCTCTCTTTCCAAAAACAGCTGATTTGGCATAGTGGTATGTTGCTCTGACTGTTTGCACAGGGTCCTGGGTTCAAGACTTGGCAGTGAAATGCATGGTGGTAACACAGCATTTTATTCTAGCAACTTTCCAAGATTATACAAGCCATGCTTAAAATGTGTCCCTAGTTTTTGGGCTTTTGTCCCTCCCCAATACATTTTGGCTTTTTCCAGATTTCTTGTGCTGCAAAGTTGAGAGATACAGCTGAGTTTCAAGTAGATTTTACAAGGAGCTGAGAGCTGCAGGGGAAGAGAAGTTTAATGCTGCTTACACTGAGACTGCTTGCATTGTTAATAGCACAAAAGGTAGTGTACTTGCTTTTGATGTAGAAGGCTGTGGGTTTTACTCCCACAGTATGTAGATGCATTGCTGATATTGTACTGTGTTGTAAACGGGGTGGATGCTGCCATCTTGAGAATGTCCTCTTTGACGAAGATACCTAGTAACTATGAACCCGTTCATTATTTGCCATCCATTCCCTATTGCAATATTACTAGCTTAACATTTTTTATGCAATATAGGCAATTTATTCCTCAAGGACAACAGACACTTTATTTGTAGCTGAAACAATGAAATATTGTTTGCTAGCAGCAATCCCTTCATTAGTTACAGATCTTTTTAATGTGGATTTATTTAGATGACTTTTACTTCTGCAGAGATTGTGCACATTTACTGATGTTACTGGTGGATTATAGAAGTTTGAGTAGACTTTTATGATGGAAATGTTCTCAACTGGGCAATTTTGTCATTATTGGTGCATGCATTTTGTTTCGTTGTTTACTGAAAAAATGTTCAAAATAATAAATTTAAAACACCCCCTAACAACTGTACTGTATTATATAAGGAATATAATTTAATGCAATCAGGAAGGTGCATCACAGAACACATCTATGTTTTGTGTGCAAGGGGCCTATCATTTGAAAATAGCCCAAAGTTAATCTTTATCTGCCACTAGTGAAATGTATTTTCTTTGAATGTGGGTTTCAATGCTGTTTCAATGAATGTGAGTTTTGAGGGCAGAGAAGTTTTAATGCTAAGTCTATTTTCATTGTGAGACTGTATTGCTTTGTTTAGCAGATGATTTAGTGTTTGTGCTGTAAAATGCAAAATAAAGCTTTCAAATGAAGCCCAAATCATCATAGAAGTAAAGCAGTATGCACATTAGTGTTTATGGTAAATGGGGTGAAATAGCCAAGTAATGGTTCATTGAAATAGCTGCAGGGGGGGCTCCATTCAACCATAATTTTGTGAGGGGGAAGGGCGGCAAACTCAGACTGCCCCAGATGAACTATACCTCTCAACTGTCCAGATTTTCACAGAATGAATAGATTTTTGCTGTTTATTTTTGGTTTGTTCCTCATAAAATGTGTGGTTGTCTGGCAAATCATTTAGGAATTAAGTCACTAAATAATGACAGACTCTGAGTTTCAGACTTCATAACCTTAAGAAAAATGCATGCTAAAGCAAGACCTATTAGTCTATCAACTGTGTCAGTTTATACAAGAGCAATTTCTAGTACTGTTTATATTTTCCCCCAATATATTTGGCCTTGTCCAGATTTCCTGCATTAACAGTTTGAGAGGTATGTGCAAATAAATTGCTTTATAGAATTAGGCATATCCAAACCTCTCAACTGTCCCTGATTTTGGCTCAAAATGTTGCTCTTCCCCTAATAATCCCTCCACAAAATGGCAATTTTGGAAGAAAACATGGAGGGTTTACAATTAATAAATAAGTCTAATAATCAGATTTATAGATTACCTTTATTTCAGAAATGCATGTAGATTATTTTATTTTGTCAGCTGCTCAAGTTAGCAGTACTAATATTAAAAATGTGTTCCTTCTTTGACAGATTCCCAGTTGTATTGTGTGGCTATTTTATATTTTTGCATCACATTTTGGTCCATTTTTCATAACATTGTGTTATTTTTGGCAAATTAGTGGCAAATCAAAGACTGAAGCTAAAAAATAATGACAGACATTTGAGTTTCAGATTTCGTACCCTTCAGAAAATTCATACTAATGCAAGACCTACTATTCTATTATCTTTCTAAGTTTATAAGAGCAATATTTAAAATTTGTCCTTATTTTTGGGCCTTTGTCCCACTTCTGTGTATAGCTTTGTCCAGATTTTTTTGCTCTTAGGTTGAGAGGCATGACAAATGTGTCAG
Source organism: Protopterus annectens (assembly GCF_019279795.1). Classification (NCBI taxonomy): domain Eukaryota; kingdom Metazoa; phylum Chordata; order Ceratodontiformes; family Protopteridae; genus Protopterus; species Protopterus annectens. The sequence goes on along the minus strand of NC_056731.1, from coordinate 1,683,985,098 downwards.
GGCCATCACAGTCAGACAGAAACATTTCAAATTGTGACATACATGTTGCACCCCACTCCCCCATGTAGTGACTCTGGATGTGTCCAAGCAAGACAAGGAGCAGTTATGCAGTGTAAATGTGCAGAGTATCTCCCCATCCAAGGTAGACACAAGTACTACAGTGGCTTTTCATCTGTCCTTGATTTTGCAGAATGTTCTGGTTTCTGTCATATTTTTATACTGTTGATTTATGCTTATTATTATTCAGAAAGTGCCTGTTGCTCTGTGTTTAAGTAGCAATGCTTTAATGACCATCAGATAAGTTTGTCTGAGATTGTAAGATGCAAGTAAGTTTTAATAAGCATACTGTTAAAGAACTGCTAACACTGAAAGCCTTTCTGTTGTTGCCATGCAGAGAATACTTACATAACTAGATAACATATAAGCCTTTGGTATTGAAATGCATATGACGGTATTTGCAATAAAGGACAGGATTACATTATTTTAAGAAGCTCATTACATTTGTTGGAGACTTGCAGTCATATTTGCAGGCTTTACCTGTAAACTAAACAGAATGCCAATCTATCATGTGTGGTCCATAACCTGTGCAGTAATCCTTTAAGCAATGTATCTTGAGCTTGTTTCTTGTTTGCTTTTCATTTTTTACTTTGATCGTGTTTTCCCCATGAAACACGTAGATAGTTGTTGTCAGACAGCAGGTCTTTTTTGGATAAGAAACATTTTTACAAGTGGGGGTATCACAGAGATTGCTACTTTCAGCATGTTACGTTGAATATAAATTATAATTAGAACTGCAGTGCAAGGAGAAGTGGCTTGAGTTGAGTGCTGCTTGTTTTTCTTTTACTTGATTTTGACTGGCATTCCAGTAATGTATTTAAAAAGCAATTTATTTTTTCATGCCTCACAACCTTTTTGTTTCCATCTAGATATTAAATAAGCTGTCATACAGCCAATGCATTGAAATATTTTTTTTCTACACTTAATTTTATCTTGATTGGACTCTTATAATGATGCTTTTGCACACAGGGCAGCGTATTTAATTAAAGTTACAGTTTTTGTGGTTTTTGAGCATAGCTCCTCCCCTTTCTAGTTGACCCCTTCCCATTGACCCCACCCATTCAGCTGTCTCCTGCATCCCCCCTTTGATTTGAAATCACCAGCAGCCACTGAAACTATCCTGTGAAATCAGGGACTCTTACAACTTTGCTACAGACAAACACGTAGCCAGAGATTATACAAATGCAGACTGGTTCTTTAAAGCCAGATGAGCAAATGACAGAAGAATGAGTTGCTAATAGCCACAGCCAGCCCTCCATTTAGTGACTGCAAACCTCAATTATTTGCAGGCCTAAAAACTGAAACACAGATAGTTTTAATAAAACAGTAGATACAACATAAATATAAGAAATAAATGCAAATACAAACTAGACCTGTAATAATAGATATCAAATTAAGCAAATGACAATAAAGTAAGTTAGCTTTCACCACAGCTAGTAGCCCCCTCCCTCCATTTACTGACTGCAATCTTCAATTACTTGGCAGTCAGAAAATATGAAGCAAAATCTGGGACAGTCTATAAAATCAGGGCCAGTTTCAATAAAACAAAAGTAAGTATTCAAACTTATTTAATGTAAATGCTCATCAGGCCAGTTAAATGTGACTTTAAAATGAGTGAGCAACAGATGAAGTTGCTTTCATCTGCAGTAAACACTCCCTCCCCATTTTGTGCAAACAATCCTACAATCCTCAGTGATTTGCCAGCTCAAACAGGCAAACAAAAGCCAGGGCCTGGGAAGCTGCCAGAATCAACCCTATTACAACATGAACAGATGTGTACAGCTACACATACATACACACACACACACACACACACACACACACACACACACACACACACACACACACATGCCCGTATATACATAATGCACACACATATACGTACTTATATACATACATACACACATGTATGCATACAGAACTCAGAGCTAGGCTGTCTTCATAATGCACTTACGATACTATTAGGTATAGATCAGATTCTAGTAAGGAAAAATTAATGTCTGCTAATATGCCAGAGACCATAACTGAGATCTTTACAATAGCAGGAAAATGAGGGGGATATCTATAAACTCAAGGATGCAGTAGTTTAGAGTATTCCTCCAACTCTAATGCACAGCAAAAGTTGTGGATAGATGAAAAGTACTTTAAAGGCATAACAGTAAGTTTCAGAATCACAATTTCCATTTTCAGAATTTCAGGATCCACATTTTCAGGTCTGATACATATGATAGGGAGCTTTGTAAAAAGATAACCCTAAAGCTGGAAAAGTGGTGCTAATCTAGATGATGGAAAATAAGCTCACACACATCAGGAGAATGACCCTGCCAAGATCTCTAGAATTCACTTTTGTAGCACCTCAGGCTGTCTCAGTGAGTACAGTACATTTTAGTTAGTTTTCATAAGGCAAGGCGAGGTGCAGACTCACCTCAATTCTCCCATTCTCAAATTCAGACAACTTAGCAATCATATTTAGCTTCATGGCCCCCTAAAAGTAATAAACTGCCTTATGGGTGGTATCTAGATACACTGCATCTTACTTGGTTAGCCACAAGGGAATGGATGAGTTCTATGATTAAGAACCTGGGAACAAATAAACAAAAAGTAACACCTTTGAGAACTGAGAGATCATTACAAGAAAAATCCAGAAATTGTTGCCTGATCTTAAGAATGAAAGGAAATGTATCAATCAAGATGGTGTCAATATACCTAAGTTCATTCAAACCATTAACTTGGTTAAACATTCAGAATATCAAATATCAGAAGGCTGTGGTGTTGCAGCAGTTAGCATTGTCACATCACAGCAAGAGGTTTTCTGGTTTGATTCTCGGCTGGAGCACCTTCTGTGCAGAGTCTGCATGTCCTCCCCGTGGTTGAGTGAATTTAAAGACATGCAGGTGGGTGTGCCTTCTTTAAAGGTTGGGTGCTGGGCTGGCGACTTGACACTGTAAAAATTCACTGCCAATCATTAGCAGACTGGAGTTCTGCTGTGGTGACCCCTAACTGGGGAAAAGTTGAAAGATGATTTATTCGGAATATCAAACATCTGCAATGTTGACAGAATGTCAGCAATATTTTGTGGGAGATTACAGTACAGCAGGAAGTTTGAATTTACTCTTTACCTAATGTCATGCAATCACGGAGTTGGTATATATAAGGAGCAGGGACTGGGAGATGTGAAAGAAAATACAACACAATTTTTTTGTGATATTTTGAATTTCTGTCTTGAGATTCATTCAATTTTATTTTACTTTTGGTCATCTAAAGTAGCTGCATACCAACTCCACCATCACACACCAGTGGGGAAAGTAAAATATCTCACTGCACTGCACAATAGCTTCACACAATGCAATTTAATTCAGCTTTGACAAACTATGACTACAGGCATTGATTAAAAATTGCTTGCTAAAACTACACTATTCAGAGTATAGCTGGCTGACATCACTGATCATGAAAAGCTGAATTCTAATAATTCCAATAATATGAATCAGTTTTTGAATCTAGTAGTAATTCCAAAATTCAAACAAATGGCATGCTTCCCTCAATGCTCCTCTTATTGGTACTGAAACAGTCAAGGAAATTAATTCAGTGCAGACATGGAAAACACCAGGGAGAAATGACCTTTCAGCTGACTTTCACAAAAGCTTTAAAAATCAGATAAGTAAACCACTATTATGAGCTTTTAGTCAAACATTATCACTAAGATTCCTCCACACATCTTTCATATTGACTATGATAGTCCTGTTCTTGAAACCGGAGAAAATTACACAGCCATGTCCTTCATTCAGGCTGAAGTTAAAACACTGGCAAAAGTGCTGGTCTGCATGTTGATACCAAATCTAGGGCATCTGACATGTTTTTATCAATGCCAATTAATTAAACAGAGAGAAAATGTGGATGACCCTCAGCCACTAAACCAGGCGGCTAGGCATTCCTCTCTTTCATTTTTTTAGAGTTTAAAATGTAGTTGCCTCTGTTCATTGGGCCTAGGGCAGATTAAAAATAGTTTATACACTAAGGGCAGTTTTCTGAGAAATTTAATGAGATAGTGGCCTAGTTGTACCCATCACCTCAATTTGAAGTAAGTCAGGTATTTAAAAATTAAGAACTGCCAAATTAGAGAAAGTCTTGTTGTTCGATGAAATATATTGTGTTTATTAGTGAACTATTATATTTTGGTTTCAATAATTTATGAGTTATATATATATCAAAGCCAGTGAGACTGGTTGATATAAATCATTATCACAGGCTCCTGTTTTCAAGAACTGGTAGACTTGCAGAAAGATGCCACTTAAAGAACTGTAATGAAAGTGCCGAATGGAAACTAGAACAATGGGATGATAACTAACAGTGTACATCTTTACAATCTCAGTATCAAAGCAGTTAGCAGTATTTTACAATGTATCTTTTAAGGTTTATTGTTGTAATGACTTTAGTTCAATATGAAGTTTTATCACCCTGTAGAAGCATGTTATTAGCTGCATAGATGCAGCTTTATCCACCAGGAAGAAGTACAGAAGTAAGTCAAACAGCAAGCCAATCTGCTGGAATCACAACATTAATAGGCTGTATAACAGGAGGAAGACAATCATGGCAAGAATTAGGAGGTGCAGTACCTAGCCAGATAAAAGCACTCTCATCAAACTAACCAAACAACTCAGAGGGCAAATAAAGTACAGCAAAGCCAAATTCGACATAAATTTGCCCTCCCAGGCCAAGGACAACCTCAAGGCATTCTTTAGTTATATCTGCAACCTCAAAGGCAATATACAATTGTGTGCAAAGCTCATTGTTAATGGAGCCACCTAAACTGAACCTGAAGATAATAAAATTCATCTCCAACTTTACCCCTTTCCCCTTCAACCTTCCCTCAGAAAATACCATCAAATGTAATGCCCTTCCCCCCGCTATCACTAGAGAACAGGTCCTTAATGCTCTCCTTAAGGTCAAGAATGCTGCATTAATGGGCACTCAGTATTCCAGGATACCTTCTAAGTAGTATGAAACATGACCTATCAGGTCATCTGGAATTGCTATTTAACTGTAGCCTCCAAACAGGCGTAATGCTTCATGAATGAAGAACAGCAACAGTCATCCCTCTGCACAAAGTTGAGCCATATACAGTCCCTGGAAACTAAAGTCTCATAAGAATCTCTAGTCTCATATGCAAATGGAAAGAATTATCATGGAAATGATCAGTAATGACATAGAAAACCTCCAAACACTGGAACCAACCTTATTTAGTTTTGTCAAGGGCAGGTCTTGCCTACTCAACCTGGTGGGCTTCTTTGAGAAGGTCACCAAAGCAACAGATGATAGGAAAATGGGACTCATTGCCTACCATGACCTGCCCAAGGCATTTGACACAACACCCAACTTGGGCATTGTCGATAAACTCAAAACGTTAGGCATAAACCCTTATGTTACCCAAAAGATAGGTAGTTGGCTCACAGAAAAGACCAAGGAAGTAAGAACTGGGGAGTCCACCTCTACAAAGAGGTCAGTCACAAGTAGAATCCTTCAAGGATCAGTCCTGGGACAGACTTTTTTTTGGCATTTAGTTCTCTGATGTCAAAGCCAATGTCAATGGCTTCTGGGTGACTACATTTGCAGATGATCGTATATTAGTCATTGAATCATCCCAAAAATAATCTCCAGGAAGGGGTGACACAGACAAATAATTGGTGTCAGAGCAATGGACTAAAACTGTCTCTATACAGAACTTCTTTGCCACCAGTCCTAACATTTGTTTTGCTCATTGGTATGTTTGCCTATGTCCATTTTTTCATGAGCTGCATGCATTTTCTATTACTTCTGCTAAATAGGTGTTGCAAGCCTTTATGACTTGTCCTCTTGTTTGATCTTTCATGAGGGCAGAGTGCCATTGGGCACTAATTCTTCTTTTATGCCTAAGGTGGTTAATGAGCTATCTCTTAATCAGGCTATTAATCTGCCTACATTTTCCCCCGTCCTCAGTCCAACAGTGAGAGGGTGCTGCATACTTTGGACATACATAGGCAACTCAGGGTTTATTTGGATAAGACTAAGGCTATTAGAAAATCTGATCAGTTGTTTGTTTTGTTTCTTTTCATCCTAGATCTTTGGGACTAGCTGTATCCAAGCAAACTATTTTTTCTCTATTTCCTTTTGTTGCACTTTTATGGCAAGAACCTTCCTTCTTCAGTTAAGGATCATTCCACTAGAGCTGTGGCTTCTTCTGGTGCTTTTTTCAAGGGCTTAGATACTAATTCTATTCTTGAAGTGGCTACCTGTACTTCTGTGCATACTTTTACCTAGTACTACAATTTGGATGAGGGTCTATATCATATGTTCAAAGTTTTATAACTTTGAACATCATAAAATCGAATTTAAACATTCAAAGTTATAAAAATTTGAACATACGTACCAAAAAAAAACCCAAACCCAAAACAAACTGTTGTAAGCAAGCCCGCCTGCACCCCCCACATAGGGGGCTGCACCAACCACACCCCCCGCTCTATAAATATACCAACTCTGAAACCGCACTACAGTGCAGTAAAGGGAAATCTTCCTTTACCGTACTGTGTTGCAGTCTCGGAGTTGGTATATTTAAAACGCAGGGAGCTGGGGGGGTGCAGGGGGCTTGCCCCCCTTCTTACACCAGTCAGGTAAGTTCCCTTTCTTTTTTTTTTCATATGTTTGATAATTGAAACTTTGAACATTTAATTTCCATTAATTAACGTTCGAAGTTTTCAAACTTTGAACATATGATATAGGCCCGTTGGATGGTATCTCTAGAGCCAGTGCTGGTTTTGCTAGTGCCATTCTTCATGGCTTTTTAGAAGACTCTTCTGCTTCTTCCTCCTCCCAAGTTTCCTCTTGAGCTTTGGCACTCTCCCATTTGTTAAGAATATTGCAACAGTGAATGTAAGGAAATAGTGCAGTTGTGTAAAATCTTACCATAGTGGTAGATGCCCTTGCCTTCGCTGATGCAGTATTCACTCCCTCCATCCCTCTAGTCCTTTGTCTTCCTGGATTACAGGTTACCTCTAAGGTTCCTTGGACTGGTGTTCCAAATGGGGCAATCAGTTGTGTAGATGGTATATCTGATCATCACCTTTATGTTGTACGCTATGCAAGGAGTGTTTGGGCAATGTTCGGTGTACCTTCAGCAGTGGTAGACATTGGTAGACTGGTTGGATGTCCGGCTTCCATGGCAGGGAATCCCATCTGTTAAGAATACTGCAGCAGTGAAGGTAAGGACATCTACCATTATGGTAAGATTTTACACAACTGTACTTTCAGTTACTATCAGAATTCATTTTTTTTTTCATTGACTTTTTGAACGCATTTGAAAAGAAACATTAATCAGTCTTGATTGTCCTTCAAGTGTGCAGTCCCTCGGATCTTTTGTTTTATTTCACCCTGCAGCATTAAGCTGAGAACAGGAGACAATGTCTTTTCAGACTTATTTCACAAAATCAATTTGGCATTTTCTAAGTAATGGGGTTAACAAGGTTATATACAATAATGCCCTATTTATTCACTGTGATTCTAAAAATGCCATCTGGCAGAGCTGTTAAGTGAAGCCAGAGCTGATTTTCTTGAAAAAAAATCAATACTTCTTTTTAGAATGTTAATTAAAGACAGAAGCTCCCAACAAGGAAGTGTATAAGTGTCTATGCATGCATCGCTTAGTGAAGACAGAAGCTCCCAACAAGGAAGCGTATAATTGTCTATGCATACATCGTTTAGTGAAGACAGAAGCTCCCAACAAAGAAGCGTATAAGTGTCTATGCATACATCGCTTAGTGAAGACAGAAGCTCCCAACAAGGAAGCATATAAGTGTCTATGCATACATTGCTTAGTGAATACAGAAGCTCCCAACAAGGAAGCGTATAAGTGTCTATGCATACATCGCTTAGTGAAGACAGAAGCGCCCAACAAGGAAGCGTATAAGTGTCTATGCATACATCGCTTAGTGAAGACAGAAGCTCCCAACAAGGAAGCGTATAAGTGTCTATGCATACATTGCTTAGTGAAGACAGAAGCTCCCAACAAGGAAGCGTATAAGTGTCTATGCATACATCGCTTAGTGAAGACAGAAGCTCCCAACAAGGAAGCGTATAAGTGTCTATGCATACATCGCTTAGTGAAGACAGAAGCTCCCAACAAGGAAGAGTATAAGTGTCTATGCATACATCGCTTAGTGAAGACAGAAGCTCCCAACAAGGAAGCGTATAAGTGTCTATGCATACATCGCTTAGTGTTTAATTCTTTCCTTCTTAAGACTGCATTCTTTAATGTGAAACAGAAGCATTTCTCTTCATTAATGTGCATGACAGTAACACCACTGTGCTTTTATCACAATGCACTTGACATTTCTTCTTTTACTTCCCTAATTGGATTTATGTTTGTTTTAATTCTTAACAAAATTGATGGGAAACACCTTGCAGTTGTCATGGAAGGAAATAAGAGTTAAAGAGTTATGGAAGAGCACAGTAAATATTACTTTTTTTTAATTATAGAAAAATTGGTTGTATGATAAATAAGGCAGAATGTCAAGGAATGAACAAAAAGAAGGAGAAGGGAAAAAGACGGCAAACAATATGGTATAAGTGCTATATATACAGTATATATACAGTATATATATATATACATATATATCCATTACGATGTCTAAGCATAAAAGGAATGTAGCAATTTCAGTTCCCATGTGAAGTCCAAAAGAGCTACTTATGCGACAAAATTCCAAGATTTTCTTGAAAAAAGGTATTCCTTGCAATGATTTTAGTAGGTTCAACCTACTCATCCTTAATCATTTCATGGGGTCCCTCTTAATTGGTACTCTTAAAGTCATTGGTTCCTCTCTCCCATCCACAGATGATCTGCATGAGACTCGGTGTGTGGGAAGGGCTAGGAAGATAATCGACGATCCCATTCACCCTGCCCATGGCATGTTCTTCCGCCTTTCATCAGGCAGGCAGCATCACAGCTTACACTGCAAAACATCTAGACTGAACAGGAGCTTTTTCCCTCTATCCATAAGGCTGCTGAACTTGAATGCCAGGCATGACAGGGAATAATCAGATCAATATGCCACTTGCTGTGAAGTATTTATAGTAATCACTCTGGCAAATTTCCTCAGTAACTGGTACAGTTAGCCTGATTTCTTATGCTATTACTTCCTGAATGTGCAATAGACCGGAGTGGGTCACCACTCCACACATGTGCAATATGAACATCAGCATATATCATACTACAGCTGATAAAGTGCAATATCAAAGCAATCACAATATGAAGTCATAGTCTTTGCAATACCTACTAGTATAATATCTTCTAATGTCTTGCTGTCCAGTTGTGGTAATTTATTGTGTTGTTAATATTTTAAGTATTACTGTATGTGTATCAGTCTTATCATTGCTCAAACTATGTGCTCATTGTTATGTCTTGTACTGGGACTAAAGCAATGTAACTTCATTCAGCTTGCACTGCGATGTATATCTGACAATAACGTTTACTTTGAGTTTAATACACATGATTTAGGGAACATTTGTTTCCATAATAGATTATATGGCAAAAAGGATTTAGTGATCTGTGTTGATGCCAACTCATTTTCATTGCAAAATATACTGCTTTTTGCCATTTCCTTTCATTCTTTGAAAATCTTTGCATCCTTAGCAATCTGACTGCATTTGTTATTGTTGGTAAAGCACGTGCTTTTGCTGTGCACATTCGAGGTCTTCATCTTCTCATTTTATGTTATATTATGATTTTCTGCTCTAGTTTAGAATGGCTACCTCTTTGTTTAATATTATTTCATGACATTTAGTAAAGATACATTTATGGCATAACAGAAAATTATGCATTAACCCTACACTGGACTCATTCACAATATTTTTTCTTTCTTCATATTATCTTTTTACCAAATTTCCATTCTTTGATATTACATTTCAAAACTTATTAGAAGTGCATGCAATAAGTTCATAAAAAAGCAATATTGCAGATTTTTTCAGGTGTTTTGATTATTCCACGACTAAAATAAATGGTGTTTCCTTATATTTACAACTGGTAACTGACAGATTATGAGCCTCATTTACACTCTGATTTCCTTTTCTTCAGAAAGATAATAGTACCACATGCCCACCACACTGGTATTGTAAACAGCTACTCATGTTAGTATTTGATGTTTCACATGGGATAAATACTATAAATCACAGGACTGACATCCTAGCAGGAAAACAATTAAGTTAGAAGTAATGCAATGGCAGATGGAACATTTGTGATAAATTCTGAGGGGTATATCCATAAAGGGCTCTGAAAGAAAATATTTTTTATTAAAAAGTGAATTAAAGCACTGACAATTGCTGCAGTAATGAGATTTCAGTCAAAACATATACTGTATATGTGCAACATTAATATTTAATATTTTTAGAATTTTTGTATAAAATTTCAGATCATTGACATATTTTAAAGGGGGTGTCTGCTGAAAGTCCAAGGCCAGTGATTCTGTGATCTTTGGAATAGTAGAAATTTAAGTGAAAACAGTGGAATATATACTAAATGTAGGCTAAATGTGTCACAGTGGTGCAGCTGTTAGAATTGTTGCCTCACAGCAAGAAGTTCTCCAATTTGATTCTTGGCTAGGGTGCCTTCTGTGTGAAGTCTGCATGTTCTCTCTGTGTTTGCATGGGTTTCCTCCAGGTGTTCTGATTTTCACCCATATTCCAAAGACCTGCGTCTGGAGTGTTTCTCCCCAGACCTCGGCTGAAAATAAGATCTGTCCCAGTCAAACTTTCCTGGTAAACAAATATTAAATAAATAAAATAAATAAATAAATGGAAACGGGAATATATACTAAGGTTGTGGTATCTTGGGGTAATTCCCCTAAAAGTGAGGTACACATATCAAAGTTAATGTAAGTAGCTGAGGTAAAGGGTACAGCTACCATGTTGGGGGTCAGCAGGGTGCAATAGGCAATTGCAAAAAATGGTTTAAATGTGTAATGCTGAATTTCAAAATTGACTTTTTTTTGTCAAAATCATAGTTTAATTTTCAAAATGTCAGGACTGAGAATATGGGGTCTCACATTCTGATAGGGAGCTATTTTTATGAAATTACCCTTTGAATAATTTAATGTCAGTATTTCCATTTCACTGAAGAGAAATGTAGCACTGCATTTTTGTTTATTTTCAAAATGATATGTCTATGCGTATTAAAGAGGAAATACAAGTACAACATAACTAGGCAGTAGTTTTACAGCCTGATCAATACCATCATAATTAAAATGGAAGCAACACACACACGCACACACACACACACACACACACACACACACACACACACACACACACACACACACACACACACACACACACACGCGCACACACACACACACACACACACACACACACACGCACACACATGCACACACACACACACACATATATATATATATATATATATATATATATATATATATAAACTTCATATGGCTGAATGGCTGATAATACAAAACAGAATCATTCAGAGGAGAGGAATGATTTGTCAGGCATTGAATTTATGCCTCCAAGGCAGAAATCAGGACGATCAGCAAGGTAAGTAAAAGGAAGTAAAGCATTTAAAAGTCTTTTGTTCATATATTCTGTTTATATATTTTTCATATAATTTTCGTATGCTTTTAAATGACAGTACAGTGCTTGCATGTGGTCCTACAAAGTATATAATGGTCTTCCACAATCTGTGTGCACTTATCAAACATTAAGTATAGCCTATGATATTAACTGATTGCATCTAATTATGAATGCAAGCCATGAATTATGCTGTAGCACCAAGGCATTTGAAATTCCTTGCAGCTTTTGCAAAAGGAATAGTCTATAACTGACATATGGCCTGCAGATATATTGAGCTGTATGGTATGTTATCAGTTCATAACATGGTAGCAGGTGAACAGCACACATAATGCTGTGCAGGGCATGAAATTGCTCATGATCTAGCACATGTCTTTTACATGGGATTGAGGGAATTAACATGTCTGTAGGTTTGTATCTGGATACAACTTTATCATGGGCATACTTTGTTTTCTGAATGGCTGTATCAGATCATACATATATTAGGAGATATACGGCCAACATTATACCCTTTATATGTGACATATTTTCCAGTTTAGAATCAATCAGCAGTGAAATCATGGGTGTGTTTCACGTCTTAACTACTATCATAAAAATAAATAAATGATTGGTCTGTTTTCAGGTTCATTGTACAATTATTCAGTCAGTTAACCAGTAAATATTATTTGAAAATTGTTTAATATTTCAACCCTCACACTATTTTCAATATACTATGTCTGTAATTGTTGAACTAATGTATTATTATTGTAAAATCTCTGCTACAAAATGAAGTTTTGGTTAATTTTGTTAAATAACATCCAAATTCGAACATCTTGTCTTATTTAACTGGTTAAGCCCAGTTGGCATACATAGTGACCTAGGAAGAATGGTTTGGTTAAATGATTTGGTTGCAAATCATTAAGAATAAAAGTAATGACTGAGAGAATCAGACAGGATGAAGTTTGCTGCCAGTTCAGACTTATAACCTTATTTACTGCATTCTGAGGTGAAGATATTATTACTGTTAAAGGTCATAACGAAGAGTTAATGTCCAACCATGATGACATAGGTCGTAACGAAGAGTTAATGTCCAACCATGATGACATAGGTCATAACGAAGAGTTAATGTCCAACCATGATGACATAGGTCGTAACGAAGAGTTAATGTCCAACCATGATGACATAGGTCATAACGAAGAGTTAATGTCCAACCATGATGACATAGGTCGTAACGAAGAGTTAATGTCCAACCATGATGACATAGGTCATAACCAAGAGTTAATGTCCAACCATGATGACATTAGGTCCAAAAATATTGAAAATTAACTCTTTGCATAACCTGCCCACAACATGGCAAATACAGCTACAGAATTCTGACAGTTTATAAGAATGTATCCAAAATGAGCTATATAGACATATAGGGTCGCATAAATATTTATGGACATTTCTACAAATTTCATAATTTAAGAAGGTTGCAAAACATTATATTGAAATTCAGACATTAAACAAATTGCTAGCCTCCAAAGTTATCAGGAAAATTTTATTTTCACATATATAGCCATGCAATTTTACATTTCTTAGTATCTTGCACACAAGCTTTTTTTAATATAGGAAGGCACTGTGGATTTCACTGGACACTGATAACACTTTGGAGTAAGGTGTTTCTGAGCTGTTACATCTTATTGGATGACAGATATTTTCAGACATTTCTATAAGTGGAGAAGACAACCAGCTGATGGAAAGAAAGGCCTAAGGGTCCATTCTCATACCGTTCTGCTGAAAAAAAAAAAAGAAGAGTGAGAGAGATGTGTGCTCGTGTGTGCTTATGTGTGTGCATGTTTGTGTATGTGCATGTTTGTGTCTGTGTGCCTATGTCTGTGCTTGTTTGTATGTGTGTGTGTGTGTGTGTGTGTATGTTTGTGTACGGGGGTGTTTTTGTGTGTGTATATGTCTATGTTTGTGCTTGTTTGTATGTGTGTA
>NC_056731.1:1683726475-1683968975 GCF_019279795.1 Protopterus annectens | reverse complement strand
TTATCACACATTTGGTTCATTTGGTGTTAAGTAGATTGCTGCCTATGTGGTAGTTCATGGGTACAGAGTTTTTACCAAAGGGGATGACACTGCACTTTTTGGCATTGAGCTTGAGGCCATGGCTCTGACACCAGGCATCTGTCTCAGCGAGGCCCTTCTGTAGGATGTCCACATCATTTGGGGACTTGACTATGGCTCCTAGTTTGCAGTCATCTGTGAACTTCATTAGCCAGAGGCCTTCTGTGTTAGCCTGTACTTCAGAGAATTAGATACCAAACAGGAGGGGTCCCAGGACAGAACCCTGTGGTATTCCACTTGTCACTGCTTTGAGGTCAGATTTGCAGTCTGCAACTTTTACAGTGTGGGTTCTGTCAGTGAGCCAGTTGGCAACCCATCTTGTGACGTAGGGATTTATACCTAGTTTAGTGAGTTTAGCTATAATTCCAGAATGGGAATATATATATATATATACATATATATATATATATATATATATATATATATATATATATATCTATATACACATATATATTGGTATTCGTAATGAATACTTTTTGGCTACACCTTAACACTTTGCTGCAAGGATCACCGAGGATCATGTCTCATATCACTGAATAAATTCATTATAATTTTGTCTAGCATCATGTGAGTAGCCTTGGCTAAGCAGTCTGGCTAGCTGCTTTAACTGTATAATACAACAAGGCTAGTAGAAGCACATTTTCTTAAGTAGAATGTACAGCCCCTCACTATTGTAGCCCCATTCCAAGCTAACACACTGCAGTTTTTCCATTTCCTCCTCTTCCATATCAAAATCCCATTCCTTGTAGCACACAAAACATGCAACACAATGGCCCAAGCAGCAGTTATTCTCCAAACACTCTAAGTGATATCCTTGCATGCAGGTAGCACAGTGTGGACCCCTACCCCTCAATGCACTTTCATTCCAAGCACATGTTCTGTTCGCCCCCTACTGCAGTCTAAGCACCAACATACATAATTGAATTTTAACCCATTTATCTTGCAGGTCATTACCCAGCACATGTCCTTTACAAGAGCCCACGGCCTACAATTCAGTTGTCAGTACATGTGAATGCTAAGATCACTCTCAATCCATTTTCTGTTTGGCTCCATCAGACATAGACACAATACAGTATCTTCACTTCCTTTGCTCTTCATTTCCTTATTTGCTGCAAATAACAATAAGACTTCCTCATACTCCTTTCGATTTTTCCACTAGTATAAACAAATGTGGGAAATCATTCCCTGGTCCTGCTTTTTGGTTTCGATCCTTATATGTGCAAATAGAACATAGTCCCCTTCAGCCCCCCCCCCCACTGTTTTATCACCAGCAGATGCAAATAGAATAAATTATACATACAATTATAGATATACATCAACATACACCCCCATTAGTCTTTATTTCATTGACATGCACAAAATAGTCACAACCACTCCCGCATACTTCACTGGTCTGTTCACTTCTAAACACCCACATAGAACTAAAAGATTAATATTCAAACATCTCTGCCCCCTTGACTGGTGTATTGCTAAGTCATCCAAGCTTATAAGAATAAAGAAATCTTTCTCCTCATGCCATCTTAATGCTTCCAGAGTTCAACAGAGGTGCAGCGCAATTTATACACTGCATAGGCAGATGTTACTCTGACAGTATTACAATGTGACTGTAGCTTACAAGACAGATACCAAGAATACTGCCATCTTTGAATGTCTGAAGAAAAGAATGACAACTTGAGTAAATGTTTGAGTAAGACTTACACGAGGGCTCTTCATTCCTTCATAGTTAATTGGATAATTTTGCTGAGAAATAAAATGCATTTTATAAGTGTTATTCATGTAAATAATAATGATAATAACAATAGTAATAGTAATAATAATAATGATGTACTTGTTGACTGCTGCCATTTTGTTTTCTTGAGGTATCAGGTGAAACTGAAAGATTTTTTATGCAGGAAATTTGATGTAAACATTTAAAAGATAACAAAGATACTCATTCTGGATTTAAAGCATAGTACTTCCCTGATCCTTTTTAAGTTAACTTGGATAAACAGATGGGCATTTTTAAGTACACACCAGGCCTGGCCCATAGGGGCCATAACTAGGTCCAAAGTAATTCATCCTATTGTGGCTCTGGTGTTAATTTATGTCTTGTTAAATTCAATTTATCATTATGTGGCCAGGCTAAAAATGGTTAACCAAATCAGCAGTCTGGTATTATTACCTATGAGTCTAGGAGGTTTTATAGCAGTTTGTATAAATGCACACAAAACGGGCTGCCATTTAAGATAGACTACAGATGAATCAAAATGTTTTTCAAGCTTCAGAATTGCTAATAACAAAATCCAATCAGTAAATATGCAAGTGTTTACAGAAATTGTACTTTTCCCTGACACCTGAGTAAGAAAAATTAGTAAAATGATGCAAAGAACAAAAACACTTTTCCTACAGGTGACTGGAAATCTACATTTAGAAATTATTTTACTGGATTCTACAACATTTGGACAAAAAGTTGTATCAGTCCCAATTCCAATTTACAATGCACTGGACTAGACCTACTGGAAAGAAACAAGAAGAGCAGGCTTTATATTTGAAACTGTACAACTTGCACGAAGAGGATAGGAAAAGGGTGTTGTGGGTATTTTAGTCATGTACATATAAGAAGACACAGGAAGCTCTGGGCTGAAGGAAGATTCTTGATAGTAAGGGAATGTAGATCCTAAAAGTAAAATAATATGCACAGTTATTTATCTCTAATGTTATAATATACTACTACTATCAAAAAAGAATTGAGAGAATACTAAAAAAAACGTATAAGCTCCAAAGCATATGTTGTAATTAGATCTTACATTTCTCAAAGATTCACTTTAAATAAAGGCACAAAGAAGGGTGCCCTTTGTCCCCTCTAATGTTTGCATTAGTTATCGAACCCTTGGCTGATAATATAAGAAGCAATGAAAAAATGATGCATTCTCAATTAACAGAGATTATCAACCTAAAATACATCTTTTTGCAGGCTATTTAAATTATTCAACGGAAGAAATAGATGAGGAAATTCAAAATATTCAAGAAGTATCACTGCTGAAATGTAATAATTATAAGACTGAAACTTTAGTGTTAAATCAATTACTAGACAACAGGTTTAAAGATAAATATAAATATAATTCAGAAGGAAAAGAATTAAAATATTTAGGAATAAAAATATATTAAGACGAAAGTAAGATTATTAATAATTTTAAAAAATAAGTGAAAAAGTGTTACTTCTTATTAAAAATGGAATGAATGTTTTTTCTTTTTACTTTTGATGATAGGTTATTAAAATGATTATATTACCCAAACACAGACACACACACACACACACACACACACACACACACACACACACACACACACACACACACACACACACACACACACACACACACACAAATATTGCATTCATTAGCTTTAACACCTAACAAAAAAGTTTAAAGAAAATGGAAAAATGTTAACTTCATTCTTATGGTATCATAAAAAGCCAAGAATTGCTTATAGATATGGTATCGTAAAAAGCCAAGAATTGCTTATAGAAATTATATAAGATTATGGAGGTATGGTGGTATTAGCTTCCCAGATGTTAAATCTTATTCTATTGCTGCGAGTTTTAACTCTATTATTCTCTGAATAGACTCAACTTACACTAGTCAATGGAAAACTATACCGGAACAGATTAAACTAAATTCTTATAAGTTTATTAAATATGATAGATTAGATATATGTGATAGTCCTTTCCATCTGGTTAACAAAATTTACCATAGAAGGAAATTAATTTCAGTCTTTACACTCTACATATATGAAATCAATTGTTAAAACAGTTAATAAATATGTTTTTAGAACTCCATTAATATTAAAATGGAAATTATTTTTGCTTTCCCATTGCACACACCTCTAGATTTAAGAAAACTCAGAACAATGTTAAAATGAATTTACTAAAAAGAAATGCATAACTATTATGGCCTAATTGCTTTGCAAAAGGAAAATCTAAGTCCCCAGAATATTTGATGAATGAATAGAAGTTGGATGGATCTGTTATCCAGTTTATATTATCATCCATCGTAAGAAATTAAATGAGTTTGTGAATAATATGAAAAACTGTTTTAAGAATTGATTTCATGTATTTGGCTTTGTCAAGGGCCTGTTAAATCTGGTGGATTTCTTTGAAAATGTGACCAGGGCCATTGATGAGGGCAAATCTGTGCACACAACACACCTCAACATGGAAAAGGCTTTTCGACACAATCCCGCACTCAGGCGTTACTGATAAACTTAGCAAACTGAATATAAACCCCTATGTTGTAAGATGGGTTTCCAACTAGCTCACAAACCAGACACACATTTTCAAAGTGGGTGACTCCGCATCAGCCTGCAGAACTTTCACGAGTGGGGTGCCACAAGGGTCAGTGCTGGGCCCCCTAATGTTTGGTATATACTTCTCAGGGAGTTGTGGCTGACCAAGTTTGCGGACGACTGTAAACTAGGTGCAATTATTGAATCCCCAAATGATGTCAGTATACTCCAAGGTGGTCTTATGCAGACCAACGACTGGAGTTTTAGTCACAGTCTCAAACTGAATGCAGAGTAATGCCTCATCATTCTCTTCAGCAAAAATAATGTCATTCATGCTATCAAATCAACAACAATACACTAAGCATCAAGGAAGTGTTAAGGGATCTGGGATCACAAGTTGACTGTGACCTTAACTTTGACCACCATGTGTTTACTGTAGTAAGAAAGGCTTTCTATGTAGCACACTTAATGAGTAAAGGCATCACACTGAGAGCAAAGGAGGTTAAAACCCCTCTATAGTCATCACTAATTAGGCCTATAATTGACTATAATGCCCCATTCGACATACAGCTTACAAAGCACCTGCAGCAATTGGAAAGACCTCAGAAGTTTCTAACAAAGAAGATCAAATGATTCTAGCATATGCCTTACACAGACTGACTAAAGTTGCTGTCACTATACTGTGCATCAGATAGATTTCTTAGGGGGAAATTTATGTCTGGCTTACAGAGCAATCTCAGACCCAAACCTAATGAACTTTCTGCACATCCTTAAGTCAAACAGGAATAGAACTACCCACACCAGGGATCTAAATATGGCCAGAGACTTAAATTGGACATGCTGGATGGACAGATTTGTCTCTCAGTGACTTCTGCATCTTTGGAATAGGCTACTAGTTCATGTGAAACAGAGTACCTCTACTACACTGTTCAATAGGGCCCTGTACTAGTGGATGGGGCACTGTAAATTCTTACTGGGGATAGCAAACACAATCCTCCTGGAAATGGGCATCATCATCATCATCATCATCAGCCCTCTTTTTCCCATTTTCTCTATATGGGGTCAGGGTATCATGTTAATTGTCACCAACTCTCTTGATTCAGTGCCACACCCCTGCCTTCTTCAACACTCATGCCTGATTGTCGCAGATCTTCTTTCACACAATCCATCCATCTCTTTGCCGGATGCCCTTGCTTCCTCTTACCTTCTTCCTCGCTGTCCCAAATCTTCCTCACCAGATTGCCTTCTGCTTTTCTGCACATGTGACCAAACCACCGTAATCTGTCCTCTTTGATCTTTTCCGCAATTGCAGCTACTTTAGCTTCTCCTCTTATGTCCTCATTTCTTCGTCTGTCCCACAGTGTGCATCCTATCACCTTTATCAGGCACTTCATTTCTATCACCTCTAGCTTCTTCAACTGTTCTGCCTTTACTACCCAGGTTTCTGTACCATACTGTACTGGTCGCACCACTGTCATGTACACCTTGCTTTTCAGCTTCTTTGGCATTCTTCTGTCATATACTACACCTGATACTCTATGCCAGCTGGCTGCAGCCCCTCTGATTCTAGCTTTGACCTCTTCATTCAGACTACTCTTCTCCTCAACCACCCCTCCCAGATACTTGAAGCTGTTTACCTGTACCACCATCTTCCCTTCTATCTCTATTCTCAGCTTCTTCTCATCTCCCTAATTTGCTGCCATTACCACCATCTTATCTGTGCTTAATTTCATCCCATGTGCCTTCAGATTTGAATTCCATTCTCCTATCCTTTTCTGAAGTTCTAGCTCAGAGTCTGCCTGTACTGCCACATCGTCTGCGTACAGCAGCTTTGTTGATCTGTCCCCTCCAACCTGTTTGCTAATGTAGTCCATCACCAGTATGAACAGCAGTGGGCTCAGAGCTAAACCCTGATGTACACCCACTCCCACTGGGAACCCCTCTGTGAGGCCAAACACTGTTCATGCTTGAGTCACTGGGTCTTTGTACATAGCCTGCACTAATTCTACCAATGTTTCTGGGATTTCAAACCACCACAGTACTGCCCAGATTAGCTTTCTTGGGACCTTGTCATATGCTTTCTCCAAATCTAGGAATGCTCAGTTGGACTCTATCCTCATCTCTAGCTTCTTCTCAAGTATCTGTCTCAATGCAAACATTGTAAAACACAAAAAAACACAGTCACCTTGCTCCAGCAAAAGAAGTCAGGGAAATAATCCAACTGCTGAAAAAAGCCAAAAAGAATTCTGTATTCTTAACGCAAATTTATTAAAAACGTTTTCGCCTTGCTCACTAGCTTGGCTTCCTCAGAGAAAATTACAATTAGAGTAGCAAAGTGCCACATTTATTCAAATCTAAAAGGAAGTGATGTCATTAAAATGTATTTGAAAATAACATTGGAAGTAAATTACCATCATAACACAAGTTTAATACAATATTGTATGCAATATCAACATCAAAAACGACTGTAAGTCGTTTTTCAAACAGTTAACTTAATAAAAATAGTGTAAATACTGCTTGTAATCAAAAATTTGTTTGTGCATATGACAATGTGTATGTATGTGTAATAAGTCAGGATATACTTTTATAGATTTTTTATGTTTTAATTGCATTGGCGACAGTTTTTTTATGACTTACTAAGTCGCATTTTAACAAAGCTTTTTAGTGTTTACACATACATGTGGCACTTTGCTACTCTAATTGTAATTTTCTCTGAGGAAGCTAGTGAGCAAGGCGAAAACGTTTTTAATAAATTTGCGTTAAGAATACAGAATTCTTTTTGGCTTTTTTCAGCAGTTGGATTATTTCCCTGACTTCTTTTGCTGGAGCAAGGTGACTGTGGTTTTTTGTGTTTTACTTGGTTCGTTGCAATTTGTGTCTATATCAATGCAAACATTGGGTCAGTTGTGCTGCATCCTGATTGGAACCCGAACTGTTCATCTCCCATCTTACATTCTCCTACTCTGCATATCTGTCTGTCGATCACTCTCTCCAAAACTTTCATGCAGTGTGGTAGGAGTTTGATCCCTCTGTACTGCCCACAGTTGTGGATGTCCCCTTTGTTCTTGTACACTGGCACAAGTATGCTTATTCTCCAGTCATCTGGGATATGCCTTTCTCTCCACACTGCTATCAGTACCCTCAGGAGCCATTTCTCCCCTATCTCACCCAGCATCTTTATCATATCTGCTGTTTCCTCCTGGAAGGGGGCAGTCATTACTAAATGTAATCCTGAGTAATGACTGGTGTATCTATGGTATTACATTGGGATGAAATGGCTATGCTTGAAATGACCTCTGGGTCGATAGCCTAGTAAAATCCTATGATCCTATGATCCCCCATTATATGAATATATGAATCATATTCCATGGTGGTGCAGTGGTAGCGTTGTTGCCTCACAGCAAGAGGTTCTCCCGTTCGATTCTAGGCTTGGGTTAGGAGTACCTTCTGTGCGGAGTCTGCATGTCCTCCCCACAGTCGAGTGGGCAATCGAAAGACATGCGTTGAATGAGCATGCCTTCGTTGAAGGTTGGGTGTTGGGCTGGCAACTTGACACCATAAAAACCAACTGCCAATCATTAGTGGATGAGATTTCCACTGTGGCGACCTCTAACTGGGAAAAGCAGAAAGACAAACAACAACAACATTATGAAAGGCAGATTGATGTATAAAGGAAGCTTGTCTAAGTTATATAATTATAAATAATAATAATTTTAATGCAGAATTCTGGGACTTTTCAGCTAGTAGTGGACTGATGGTAAGAATAAAACTTTGTTACTTAAATCAGTTAGTCAGACTTTCAGGTTTTTATGTGGAAATATATACAAAGGATATTTGTTACTCCTTATAAAATCTCTAAGTTTAGTAAAATGACTTCATTATGTTGGAGATGTAGTAAAGATGTAAAAACTGATTGGAATCACATGTTTATGGATTGCGAAAAATGTTATTTATATATATATATATATATATATATATATATATATAGGTTCATATCTAATGACCGAATTTACTTACACATTGCCAAAACTTCAAACGGCCGATTCCCACTATGCTGAATAGGAAGACAGCTCTATAGTATAAATGTACAGCAGATTTGTCCTGTAGTGTACCCTGTATGAAGCAAAACATGGCGGACTTGACAAGCAATGCACCCAAAACTGTAAGCTGCATTTACAGCACTGAAAAATTGCAAAGAGGAAAGATGTTCTTGTCATAGATAGCTTTATTTATCATCTCAATAAGAGATCAAAACACTGAAATTATTGGGTATGTAAATTTAAACATGCTCTGCAATGTAAAGCAACAGCTGTCACTGATGTTGTTACTATCAGTGAAGAACTAGTAAAGTCTGTACAGTACAATTATTCAGGAGATCCAGCCGAGGTAGAAAGGTACACTGTGTGTAATACTTTAAAACAAAAGGCTGCATTATCTAGAGACATACCCTGTGTAGTTGTGGACGATGCTGTATCAAGTTCTTCTATCGAGTATGCTTCCTCTTTGCCAAGTAGAAAAACCTTATTACAGCAAGTTAGAAGAGTCCGTACATGTTCCGCTGTAAAGCATAAGTGCCCTTCTGTAACACTCGCAAATTTAAATGTGTCAGACTACTCAGTAAAAGTTGGTCACTTCAGCATGAAAAGGTTAGCTGAGGAAAAAGTAGTAACAGTATTATCCACCCAAGAAAACATTATAATTTGGCTCATGGCTGGTACCTACATAACCAAAGGGATATTGTGTCGACACCATTCATTCTTTTATCACTGGTGGAGGTTATTATAAGTCAGTGCCATTAGTGTATTGTCTAATGTCTAAAAAGTCATAACGTTCATATAGCTATATGTGGCAGTGTATTTCTGAGTTACTGAACTGCACCGGACAGCAAATACAGTGCAAGTATATCCTTTGTGATTTTGAAATTGCCACCATTAAGAACTTGAGAATTAACATTTCTGATGTAGTGAGCAAAGGTTGCTTCTTCCATTTTGGTCAGAATCTTTGGAGGAAGGTGCAAACGTTGGGGCTAGCGTCTTTATATAATAGTAATTTAACATTTCAGATGTATGTGAAGAGATTGGCTGCACTTGCATTCCTAAGTGAATCTGAAGTGATTCTGACATTCCATCAATTAAAGGAACAGTTTCCAGTGGAGGGGAAGGAGTTGATTAAATACTTTTCTGAATGGTATATCTTTGGTAAGCTGAGAAAATTCACTACATGTTTTTTTACAAGGTAGTTGTGTTTGTTTCCCTCCACTATTCCCAATAAAATTTTGGAACGTGTCAGAGATGAATGAAATGTTTTTACCTATTACACAGAATAGTGTGGAAACCTGGCACTGGAGATTTAAGTGTCTGGTTGGCAGATATGTTACGGATTTGCATGTGATAATGTCTACCATTGCTCGAGAACAAATAAGGGTAGATGAATTAAGAGCTAGGATGAGTATAGGCTGTCCACCTTCTCCTAAGAGACGGAAACTTATTAAGTGGCAGGAACAGTTTCAAAATGTATTTCAAAGCTGGCAAGAATATACGTGCATGGACTACATTATCGCTATTGCATCTTTACTGAAAATGTAGAATTGTGTTTTCTACAAATGAAATTGTATACTTTGGATTTGTGTTGATTAC
This sequence comes from Protopterus annectens, assembly GCF_019279795.1. Lineage (NCBI taxonomy): Eukaryota > Metazoa > Chordata > Ceratodontiformes > Protopteridae > Protopterus > Protopterus annectens. Next base: position 1,683,958,998 of record NC_056731.1, on the reverse strand, counting down.
ACCATTTCTGTTTCACTTTTGGGAGTGTTTACTATTTTGGGTACGTGTTTCTCTGATGTTCAAGCACAGTGTTTGTTTGCAGAGTGTGAAAACACGGGTTAGTGGTGTGCTGGTCAGTCTGCTACATTTATTTCAGCAATATGTGGTTTGACATAGTGGGAATCGTCCGTTTGAAGTTTCGGCAATGTGTAAATTTGGCAAAATGGTGTCAGCAATGTGTAAATCGGCCTAATGTAAATTTGGCCATTAGATATGAACCTATATATATATATATATATATATATATATATATATATATATATATATATATTGGGAAGAGATAGGTATGATTTTTAGGGGTTATGGTCTGATACTTCTTTAACTAGATCAGTAATACTAATGGATGTTACACTTCCTGTATCTGTAAAAGCCAAAGAGCAAAAAAATGTTTTGGGCTCTTTTGGTAGTTGCTAGAATAGTTATTACAAAAAACTGGTTCCGACGTTCAAAGAATTTTTAAATTTAACAGCAATACTATGAAAAACTGAAAAAGAAGCAATCAGAATAAGACCTATAAATCATACAAAGACTTTTAGTGGCTGAGATAACTGAAATGTTGCTATTGAAATACCAAGCCTCTTAAAGTGTTAATTGTAGAAGATTACCTTGATTCAGTGTATCCCTATCATTGTATAACAATATATGATATTGAATTTCTTCCTTTCTGTGCATATACTGTAAATATGTTAAAGTAATAAAACTTTTCTTAAAAATAGAATTGAGGATGTGTCATTGGGAGCAGCACAGTTAAACAATATTCCATGGTTGGGCATGGTTTATTTAAGCAATAACCCATGCCTGGGTGTGGGTAATGCTGGATTTACCCACGGTTGGTGTGGTTTGGTCACGAGGACAAAGACAACAGTGGGTAAATCCAGCATTACCCACTCCCAGAAGTGGGTTATTGCTATTATACAATGACATTATTTAAGAAAAAAAAAAACTTACTTTTCTTAAATAATGGCATTGTATAATGCCTTTGTGCTGCCCTTCCGCAGCTGTTTGGTATTCTGTGGCAGTTCTGATGTACTGCGCATGTGTATGCTTATGCTTTACATCAGAGCTGTGGGTAGAAGCAATGGAGAAAGCAAGATCTCCGTTGCTTTTTTGCTTTTTACAAAGTGTCTCGCTGTGTTAAAGGAGTTTAACATAGCAAGACAGCTTTAAAAAAAAAGCAACGGAGAAAGGAAGATCTCCATTACTTTTTTTTAAAGCTGTCTTCACTATGCTAAACTCTTTTAACATAGCGAGACAGTGTCTAAAAAGCAATGGAGACCTTGTGTTCTCTATTGCTGAAAAAAAGACTTATACTAATGGAAAAAGTCCAGGCGACTGGACCTTTTTTCATTAGTATAAGTCTGACTTACAACGTGCACGCTGACCAATCAGCGTGCACGTTTTGGAATATTAATGAGGGGAGGTCATTGTATAATTATGTATGTATGTATGCGTGTATATCTGTATGTATATATGTATGTATTTGCCTTTGTTTACTAGAAAAGTTCAAATGGGTATTGAATCCCTTTTCAGTGGAAGCCTGGGGAGCAAATCTCCAGAGTTACAATAATATATGAAAAAGAGTCATAAAAACAAAAACATAAAATAATTCATGAAAGAGAATCATTAAATAAGTAAATATAGCTGTGGCACTCATTCAGGGAAACTTGTACACTATTGTCATATTTACCTTTTGGGCAAAACAAAATAATACAAGATCAGAACTGTAGACTTTAAATGTGAAGCCAGTTTTTAAAGAATGCTATTTATTTTGTAAGAATTACTTTTAAAATGTGGATCTAAAGTGAATATAGGAAATTCCAGTTTAGCTGAAGTAAGTGAGTGTATGGATAGTGTATACTGGACAGAATTATTAGAAGATATTTTTATTTACAACTTATTTATTGAGAAGACTCTCTTGATTACTCCATTGGGATTACCTAAGACCAGGATAGGTATGAGGTCAGAGAGGGAAAGTAAAAACATGGTGAGTGTTCTCATCTGAAATTTACCGATGAATGGAGCTATGGGCAGCAGCACAGACTCTACATGGTGCCCTATAGGGTGAACAGTTGTACAGACCAACCACTTTGGGCATCTACTGTGGTGTGCAGTATCCTCAAGATAGGAGAAAATAGATCCCAGACTGCATGCCATGGCACGGCCAGCTACTCAACGGTGTAAATTATGGCTCTAGGTGATTCAATCATGTTGACTAATGTCTCCAAGTGGGCATGGGTATATGCTGTTGGTAAGTCCGAATGAGGACTTGGCCTACTCAGAACTATGCCAGGGACCCATGCTAAAGGTGGGAGGGAGGGATGTGCCCCTATTGGCTCACCATAAAGCCCAGCAGCCCTGTGTCAATTGGCTACTGGCTGGCTGGTGTCCAGTTGCCAAACCTGGGTTACCTGGCATACCTCTGTTTAGCGAAAGATGAATATAAAACCAATCAATCTGCCAAACATAAACTAAGAATTGTTACACTCAGTGTAGGTTCACTGACAGAATGCAGCTTAGAAGTGGAAGACATGATGGTACAGAGGGTGCTGGACATCCTATGTATCCAAGAGACACTTTAGCTTTAAGAAACTCTTAGCAAACAACACTCTCTATTTCTCAACTTCTGCATTTTACTTAATATCTAATGATTTTTGATGTATAGATTATAACCATGCTTAATTTTTACCTGTTATTACAAATGCTTGCATGTGGAGCTTTTCTCCCCGGGCCTCTGCTGAAAATGGACATATATCCAGTTGGACTAGCCCGGTCAACAAATGTAAAATAAAAATAAATAAATAAACAAATAAATAAATAAATGATGGAAGAACAGTGCAGCAAAACTACTTGGCTTGGGATCCAGAGTCTACTATTCAGGAGGAAGACGGTCTTGACATGGTGTGGGAATTGTGGTGAGAGAGATGATTCAGAAGGCAGTGAGGGATGTCATCAGAATTAATGACAGACTCATAGCAATCAGACTCCAGTGTAATGATTGTAATGATGGGGAACTATTCATAATCTTATCCTATGCCCCACAGCAGGGTTGTGATAGTGATAAAATGTGTGCATTCATACAGCAGTTGCAAAACCTACTAGATAAAGCAGGACAACATGAATTGGTGTTGATAATGGGTGACTTGATTGCACATATCAGGATAGATGGAACAAGATATGAGAACTGCCTGGAGCTGCATAGGTGGAGCAACAGGGACAAAGAAGGAGAAGCCATTCTAGACTTCTGTCTGGTAAATGGCTTGATAGTAGCCAATACAAGGTTCAGTAAGAGAGAGAGAGTCATATGATCACATACAAGAATGGCCAATATGCAACTCAGGTAGACTTACTCCTAGTAAGGAAAGGTCACTGGGATAGAATCAGTGATTGCAAAGTCATCCCCAGTGAAACAGTCAGCCCACAACATAAATCACTGATTGCCACAATAAACTGCAAGCAGTGGGCAGAGTAAGTTCTCAGGTCAGCATAGGCGAGGCTAAATAACTGGAAGCTGACTGAGGAAAAAGTACAAGTTCAAGCAGTAACTCAGGGTTCTAGTACCCCAAGAAGAGGAGGAAATGGGTAGAGTTGAAGAAGAATGGCAGTGCCTCAAAACAGCGTATGTGAGGACTACAGAACAGATATGTGGCTGAGCCAGGTATGGGCATAATGTGCATAAGGAAAGCTGGTGGTGGAATGCAGAAGTCCAGGAAGTCAACAAAAGAAAGAAGGAGTGCATGAAAAAGTGTGAGATAGAAAAGACGGACCAGTCTAGGTAGGAATACTGGTTGGCTAACAAAGAAGTGAATAAAGGAGTTCCAATAGTAAAGAACAGGGCACTGGATGCACTCTACCAGCTTCTGAAAAGTGACTCAGTAGGTGGCACAAATAAACTATATCAGGTGGCCAGGCAAAGACAGAAAGATAAAGAAGATAGTCAGTCAGACACCCTTCATAAGGGATGCTAGAAACAACCTGCTCACCAGTCCACAGGACATCAACAAATGAAGAAAACACCACAAAAGTTGGACTTCCCCAGACACAGCCTACAGCCTTCTCTCTTCTGTGAGAGAAGAAGAGAAGCCCACCCTGGAAGAAGTAAGAACAGCACTAAGGAAAACAAAGTCAGGGAAAGCAGCAGGCTTAGATGAAGTCACAGCAGATATGATAAAGATGCTGGGTGCGATAGGGGAGACATGGCTCCTGAGGTTACTCATAGCAGTGTGGACATAAAGATGTATCCCAGATGACTGGAGAATAAGCATAGTCATGCCAGTGTACAAGAACAAAGGTCCATCCACAACTGTGGAAAGTACAGAGGTATCAAACTCCTGCCATTGCTTGAAAGTTCTGGAGAGAGTGAAGGATACACGGATATGTAGAGTAGTAGGAAGTAAGATGAGAGATGAGCAGTTCGGATTCAGATCAGGATGCAGCACAACTGACCTGATGTTTGCAACGAGACAGATAGTTCAGAAGAAGCTAGAGATGAGGAGAGAATCCAAATGGCCATTCCTAGACTTGGAGAAAGCATATGACAAGGTCATAAGAAAGCTGATATGAGCAGTACTGCAATGGTTTGAAGTCCTAGAAACATTGTTAGAATTAGTGCAGGCTATGTACAAGGACCCAATGACTCAAGTAGAGTGTTTAGTCTCACAGAGTGGTTCCCAGTGGGAGTGGTTGTGCACCAGGGTTCAGCTCTGAGAGCAATATTGTTTATTCTGGTGATGGACTACATTAGCAAAGAGGTCGGGGGGAAAAGATCAACAAAGCTGCTGTATGCAGACGATGTGACATTACAGGCAGACTCTGAGCAAGAACTTCAGTAAAGGATAGGGGAATGCAATGCAAAAGTAAAGGCACATGGAATGAAACTAAGTACAGATAAGACAGTGGTAATGGCAGCAAATTAGGGAAATCAGAAGAAGCTGAGAATTGAGATAGAAGGGAAGATAGTGGAACAGGTTTATAGCTTCAAGTATCTGGGGGGTGGTTCAGGAGAAGGGAAGTCTGAATGAAGAGGTCAAAGCTGGAATCAGAGGAGATTCAGCTAACTGGCATAGAGTCTCAGTTGTAGTCTATGACACAAGAATGTTGAAGAAGCTGAAAAGTAAGGTGTACAAGACAGTGATACCTGGATAGTAAAGGCAGAGCAGACGAAGAAGCTAGAGGTAATGGAAATGAAGGGGCTGAGAAGAGTGGTAGGATACACACTGTGGGACAGATGAGGAAATGAGAACACAAGAGCAGAAGCCAAAGTAACTCCAATTGCAGAAAAGGTAGAAGAGAGCAGATTACAGTGGTTCCATCACATGTGTAAAAAAGCAAAGGACAATCTAGTGAAGAAGATTTGGGATATACAGGAAGAAGGTAAGAAGAAATGAGGGCATCCAGCAAAGAGGTGACTAGATTGTGTGAGAGAAGATCTGCGACAGTCGGGCACGAGTGTCGAAGACGGCAGGAGTACGACATTGAATTGAGAATGATGGTGACAGTTAACACGACCACCCCAACCCCGTGTAGAAAATGGGATAAAAGGGGGTTGATGATGATGATGAGGGTGGAAACGAACCGTGTGTTGAGATTATACTGGTGTATTACAACAAAGCTATGTGTTTATTATGTGTATTTTCAACTGCCCTTTGACAAAGGAAAGGTCACCATTGAGCCTTAGGTTTAGAAGGACAGAGATCCATATTCTGGCAATTTTTTTTACTACATAGGGTATATGGAGTTATGCTGGATTTGTTCTATTCTAGAAAGGTTTGGTCTTTAAGACAAACATCAGTGCTCCAGGAAGGAGGGGACAAATCCCATTATGACTCATAATCTCCTTGTCATTATTGCAATTGCACTGCATTTTTTTTTGCCTGCATTTCTATTACTGTGATTTGTTACAAATACATATATTGCAGTGTATGGTAGTTCATGAACTTACAGCCACTTAGTCAAAGAGGAATGCAGCTGTCAAGAAACTGAACTATGCATGTGACATTAGTGGTTTCCTCTGAGGTGCAGGAAAAATCATATTATATTGAATTGCTGGTACTTGTATTTCTTAACCAAAAGTCAGAGCACCTGACAGGAAAACATGGTGTTTATCTGACATGCTTGGTTACCTGTCAGCTGGATGAAATGTTAGTAATCGTGTTGAGTTTACCACATGCAATGGTAATCTGAGTAATGAAAAAAGAAAACCTTAAATAATGTTTTCTGTCTGTGTTCATCCATATTGAATTCTTAAAATATTATCTTATGCATACTGAAGCTTGCACGATTTTAATGTATATAGAATTAAATGTGTTTTGCAAACAATAAATCTATATTTCTACTGCCAGAACTGTGTTTTATGTTTGATAATATATACATCCTTACAACAGTAAGGCACCTTTTATTTTTTGCTTTTTTTAAATTAATGTTTGTGTTAAATGTTCCATGAATTCAAAAGGTCTGCTGGGATATAAAGAACCTTGTGACTTAACACCTTAGGTTATCTCATACGTTTTGAGTTGTTAGTGGAAGCATTTAAGAAATACGACAAGAGAGCCCAACAACATGGGTGAAAGTAAAAAAAAGTAGCAAGCTCAATGCTCAGAGATGTTAATCCAAGTTTAGCAACTGTGAGAATTAATTATATATTTTAATTAATGCCATAGTGCTTCAAAGTGCAGTGTTGTTTGCAACAGGTCAATGTTCCATATAGCTGGTTTGGTTCCATGAGTCTGATGCACTGGAATTACATGGATATGGTGAGGAAACAGATTAAATAATTCAGAACGAAAGTGATTTCCTAGACAGCACTGTTCAACCTGTTGGCAGATTATTTAAATTTTACTCTTTATTTAAAAAGTTGAACCAGTTCCATCATTTTCAGAATCATGTGCCTCCAGTATCCTACTGCTAGATGGGGTTTTGGCATAAGTGATTGATTACCCAATTTATTGGCAATTCTCCTCTTGTCACTGAGGTGCAGTTTAACGGGATTTGACAGGCAAAGAGGAACATCTGTGACAGGTCTGGAAAGTAAGTGAAGGGTTTAAGCCTTTGACTACACTACTGACTGACATTCCTGTAAATTAAAATTGCAGTCACAGTGTCAGAGCTGAAAGCATAATACTTTTAGACTGCAGAAATTCTGCTTTGGAAACTGTTTATTCCCCTAGAGAAATAACCCTATACACACCACTAAGATGAAGATGACGGCTAAAATAATTATTTAATATTATCTGCTGCTGTCTTCCCTTAAGTTGGAAGCATTGTTGTCTATAAGGTTCCATTGCTCAGCACATGGCAAATATATTATTTTCTGTTTGAATTAAAACATTCTATGAACAATAATGCTAAATAATCAAAATTATTTATGGTTCTTGGTAGTTAAATTATACTGAGATATCCTAAATATTAAAAAGAAGTAAAATGCACATGCACACACACACACACACACACACACACACACACACACACACACACACACACACACACACACACACACACACACACACACACACATTAAGGAAGTGCTTGCATTTCAAAACAGAAAGGCCTTTGCAAGTAATGATGATGAAAAGAAATACCTAATTCATTGCTTATAAAAATGTCCATAAACATTTTATCACAATTAATTGAGCAAACAATGCATGTATTACAGGAAAAATTGTTTCTAAAGGTATATGTTAAAGTAGCATAAATGCCAAGAAACTAATTCCCTTTAAGCAGGCACTATTTAACATTTTTACATCACAGTGTTAAATTTAAAAGTAGTCTCTACTGCTGAAATTGTTAGTATATGATACCATGTGTGGCTGTCTATTTCAATTTGAATTCTGGCACATTGCATTTGGTAGCAGAATTTGTAATACATTAGTTGGATTTAGCCGAAAGTAAGAACCTTAGAAAACTAGGAGAACAGACTCAAAACCTCAAATTTTCATGCTCCAAAAAATGTTAAATATGCCATGATCAATTTAGGTTCATAGGTTCATAAGTATGTAGTATTCCCACAAGAAAATATAATTATAAAGAAATCACATAAATACACCCATCTCACCATCCTTGGATACTATGTTGAAAATCTTAGACAGACATTAGACATACAATAGCTACAGTTAATGCTATAGTATGTCAATACTTTTAGGGAACAAAACCAGATCATATCATTTTTATTTTATTTATTTATAGTTGGTTTACCAGGATTGTCCACTGGGCCAGAAGAACCCGTTTTCAGCGGAGTCCTGGGGAGAAAAGTTCCAAAACAAAGATACAAAAGATTACAGAAGTTCACATTTTAACACTTACACTCATATTAAAACAGATTGTCAAAAACAGTGGTAACAAAACTATAACAGTGGTTCACAAATGTAGACAATTGTGGGTTCAAGACAAAAACTGAGGACAGGTGGTTACAATCCAAAGAATCTAATGTTTAAGCAGCTGCAAATAGGCTACCTTGGTTACATTATGTATAACAAACAGCATTGCTGTAGTAAATATGTAGTATCTTGAGTGGAATAGTAGAATTTAAGAATTATTAGGCGTTATTGCATTTGCTTATTTATAGTATCTGGTTATATATGATATGTTTGCCTGTAGGGAGCAGACTAGGCTATCAGGGGTGGGAACATTCCCAGGAGGATGTTAGATGCGTGTGTAGAGATTTTTTAAAAGCTGGGAGGTTAGTAGTGGTGCGGATGGAGGGGCGAAGGGAGTTCCATAGGCGTGCCAGGGCAAAGGACAGCAGGTTTTTCCCTGGAGAGTGAAGAGGTTTGTACAGTTCTACCAGATTTTGGTTATTAGATCTTAGGAGTCTTTGTGGCATGTGCATTTTAAAGGTGGAGCTGAGTGAGGGACAGAGGGATGGATGGAAAATGAGTTTGTGAGCAAAGGTGAGCTGAGTAAAGGAGAGATAGTTAGGAAGCTCAATCCAGTTTAGTTTGTGGAGAGATACACAGTGGTGGGTAGATGCTTTGTGACTAGTGGCAAATTTGGCAATTTTATTATAACAGGAGGACAGTTTTATTTTGAGGGATGATTGTAGGTTTGTTAGAAGAGGAGCGCCGTATAGAAGGGAAGGCATGAGGAATGTTGTAGCACGGGTGAGCTTAGTAGATGTAGTGAGGAATCTATTTTGTCGATATAGCATGCCAAGTTTGTAGTGTTTTTTTTATGTTTAGTTGTAGATGGCTATTGAATTTAAGCTGGTCATCTATCTGGACCCCTAGCAGTTTGGTTTCAGATACTAGTTCAAGAGGTGTGTTGTGCTGGCTGATGATAGAGAGTAGATTTCTATCAATAGTTGTGTTTTTTGAGGGAGTAAATACCTTATGGTTTTTGATGCATTGAGCGCTAGATGATTGTTTTTCATCCACTGTTCTGTGGTAGAGAAGGCATCCTGAGTTACTTTTAAGAGAGTGGGAATGGATGTGGCTGTGCAGGTAATTGTAGAATCATCTGCATATTGAACAAGTTTGACATGGGGAATTGAGTGGAAGAAGTCATTTATGAATATATTGAAGAGGAGAGGACCCAAGATGGAACCTTGGGGGACACCAGTGGGTGTGTTCAGGAAGGAGGAGAGGGCTGTTTTCCATTTGACAGCTTGTTGCCTATGGGAGAGATAGCTGGTGAACCAATTGAGAGAGGCAGGGGATAAGTTTAGGTTAGATAGTTTAGTTAGGAGAAGGCTGTGAGATATAGTATCGAAGGCTTTAGAGAGGTCGAGAAGGAGGGTCGATACAATGGAGCCAGAATCTCGGGCTGTATTTACTGTTTCCAGGAAGGAAAGGAGGGCAGTCATGGTGCTGTGGCCGGGTCTGAAACCATGTTGTGTGGAAGTTAGTAAGTTATTATCTAGGAGATAGGGAAGGAGTTGCAGATGGATACATTTTTCTAAGAGTTTTGATATAGGAGAAAGGATGGCTATGGGACGGAAGTTAGTGATATTGTTATTATTGCCTCCTTTGTGCAAGGGTATGATGAAAGCTCTTTTCCAGAGTGTGGGAACAAGACCTTCTTGGATAGAGTGATTGATTAGGATGCTGATGGGGAAAGCAATGCCTTCGGCAGCTATGTTGAGGAAGGATGAGGGTATGTTATCAGGTGCACTAGTACATGGTTTTAGCTTTTGCAAGAGTTTTTTTTATGGTAGAGGTAGGGATGGGTTTTAGGGAGAAAGGTGGGAGTTGAGAGGTAGGAGATGAAGGGGGAGGTAGGAGGAGGGATGCAGGTATGGAGGGTGAGGAGTTATTGGAGAAGGATGTGGTTAGTTTAGAGATAGAGTCTAAGAAGAAAGAGTTGAAATGGGTGGCCAGATTGATATCTGGAGCATTTGGGTCTGGACATGGGTTTTCTGCTGAGCCAGATTTCAGGAGGTTATTGATGCCTTTCCAGAATTTTTGAGGATTGGTTTTATGGTTGCTTTGGAGTATGGAGTAGTAGTTTTGTCGATCTGTTGTAATAAGCTTGTTAACTTTGTTGTGAAGAATTTTGAATTCATTAAGGGTGGAGGTAGTTTTGTTTCTTTGGTAACATGCCCAGGTTTTGTCTCTAAGTCCCATGGCAGTTAGTGTGTTTTTTGTTAGCCAGGGGGCGGTGTTGTTTCGTATTCTTTTGTTTTTTATGGGGGCGAAACTATCCAGGAGATTTAGGAAAGTTGTATTGAAGTATGCAACAGCATTATCCAGGGGTAGAGTTTTTAGTGGGTTCCAATTTATTGATTTTAGGGAGTCTGAGAAGGTCGCTGGGTTGAAGTTTTTTAGGTTGCGAGTGCTGATGTATTTATGTGTTGCTTGTAGTGGACATGGAAGACGTTTAGTGAAGATGGGAAGATGGTCACTGAGGGAGTCAGGAAGAGTTCCACTGTCAGTGTAATAGTGGGGATGAGAGACTAAAATCCAATCTAGGGTACTGCCACTGGAAAAATCTTTCCAATCTAGGGTACTGCCACTGGAAAAATCTTTAGAGGGCCTGGTAGTCAGGTTGATGAGCTGAGAGTATTTATAAAGGTTAATGTTTAGGGTGTGTGTGGGGGAATGAATGGAAGACCAATTAATATTTGTGTCACCCATGATAATAGTTTCATTGCTGATATTGATAGAAAGTCAAGATAGGATATCTTTCAGTACTGAGACATTGTCACCAGGGGGGGATGTAAAGTGAAACTATGCAAATGTGTTTGTGTTTATTTAATTGAAATAGAGCTAATACTAATTCTGCATTGGAGAAATGTGGAATGGGTTTGTTACAGGGAGTAATGGATAGGGTAGATGAATAGAGTAAAGCTACCCTGCCACCCTTTTTATGGGTCCTGTCTTTTCTGATTATTGAGTAGTTTGGTGGTAAAACTTCAGTGTCTTTTATATGGGGTTTTAGCCAGGTTTCGGAAATAGCTAAGATGTCAGGTTTGTTGTGAAGAAGCCATGCATGAAGGTTAGGGATTTTGTTTGTTATGCTTTGGGCATTTAGAGAAGCTAGTAGAATGGATTTAGATGTAGAGGTAGTGGTGATCGGGCCTGGGTTAGGGCGTATGTCACCAGATAGGAGTATGGTTGTAAGGTATTGGATTAAGTTAATGAGGTGTTTGGATTGCCTTGTTTGAAGGTTGTCAGTTTTCAGGTATTTGTGGATATTGGAGCTTAGGGAGGGAATAAAGAGTTTATAAGAAGTATTTAGTTTGTAGTGAAAAAATAGATGGGAGTTATTGGGATAGAGTTCAGGGGTTATTGTGATAAATGATTGTAAGTGAGTAGAAGGGAGTGAGCTGGTAGATTGAAAGGGTGGTGAATGATATGTGGTGTTGGGTTGGGTGAGGTAGTGGGTGTAAGTAAGGATGAGAAGTAATAGTAGTTGGATTAAGAATGATATGTGTTTTGAAGTCATGTTATGGTTTTGATAAAATCTTGTATGTAGTGTAGGGAGAAAGGGTGTGAAATAGATATTGTGTTATAAGATATGAAGGGAGGTGTGATGAGGTGTGTTATGAGGGAGGTGTTGGTGAAAAGGGTGGAGTGCAGTAGGTGAAAAGTAAGTTGGAAAGGATTGTGGTAGAGGGAAGGAGTGGGAGGATTGTTGTGGTGAAGGGGAGGGGTGTAATTGGTAGAGAGGAAGTAGGGGTGGTTAGTATAGGTAGAGAGGAAGTGGGAGTGGTTAGGATGGTATAAGTGTAGCTGCACTGGGGTGGGTGGAATTTGAGAGTAGGGTAGGGGAGCGGAGTGAGCCCGCAGGGCGAATGGAGTGGGATACACCTAAGGAAGGTAGGTGGCAGGACAGTGTGAGAAACAATCAGTTTGGTGGAGGTAAGTACAGAGGAAGGTAAACAAGGTGGTAAATGTGACTCTTGCAGTACAGTATAAAGGAAAAAGGAGAAGACAGAAAGTAGAAGTAGAATGGGTAGAGCTGTAACTTAGCAGTTAGTATAGAGCAATTGTTAAAAAGTGGTATCGAAGTGTGTGGATAGGAATGAGGGAAGATGGTTAAGTAGATGGGTAGACACTGCTCCCTAGTGGACAGAACCTGAATTTTTAAGAGAGGAACCACTAGGCAGATCGATAGGTGAAAGGAGGAAGGCAGCTCTGATATAGGAAAAAGTGCCAGGGATGAGGCAGGTATTAGGGGACTACCCAGTAATAAGGGCAAGGCTGCAGGCGGCTCTGGTTGCGACCCTTCACTAGCACCAGGCAAGTGATAGAACAATTATCTCAGACCAAATGCAGTACAGATTGTAGCATGTTACATACTTTTATTTTTTATCCTGTAGCTCTCTCTTCTGGGAGAAAGTGTAGGAGTGTCCCTGTAGGGAGTTAGGCAATCAAGATGAGCCTTGCTATCCAGAGAATGATCTTGGAAATCCAGGAAGGCTGGGCTGGTAGGCAAAGCGAGCATAGGAGAAGAGGCTGAATAGCTGGGGAAAAAGAGAGGAAGGAGTATATACAATTTAGTAGTAGTTTAGGCACTAGTTAAAGGATAATACATAAAGTGCAGAATGTGAAATATACACATTAGGGAGCAGTGAATATGTTCAAAATGTAGCAGCAATGCATCATTGAATAAGTCCTTACAACTAGGTATTAACCTCTCTACAAAAACAGTAAAAAATGCATCAACAGTTTAAAGAGAAGAGTCATCTAGATATATGCAATTTCCTAGCTATGTCAGTGTTTCAATGTAGTTTAAAATTAGATTCAGTATCTGAATAGAAATAGACACAATGTGAGTCCTACAATAAAATACGGATATGAAAATAAATAACACTTTGAGCCACAGTAAAGTAGCAAAAATCACATACACAGGTTCAGAGGAATTAGTACTTAAATCAGCAATGGGCTGGGATAACTAACAATATAACTCCAGCGTAACATTGGTGTTTTTAACAGATAACACTTAAATTAACAGTCCTGTGCTGAAGCAGACACACCAACTCTAACTAGGGTGAAAAACAAGGCGGTTTATCAATAACCACGGACTGGAAGATGATTCTGTGGTTTAGGCGGGGAAAAAATGCTGCTCACTAAGGTAAAGGTATTGATGTTTAGGTTACATGCAGTCAGTAGGGAATAGCGTGACCCTTTTCCAGTCTAGTAGGCTCTAATACAACATATGTGCTCTCATCGTTTCACTATCTCAGCTGATAAGTGAGTATGGAAACAAATTTGGATGAAATGTAATGTTGAAAGTACTTTGAAGTACTTTGAAGGTGGGTAGACTGGTTTGTGGTTCGGCCACAGAGCACAGATGTAGCTTGTTGAACAAGTACCGCTGTTGCTAGTGCAGCTTGACCACGTGGGGGTGGAGAGTCAACTAGAAATGGAATAATGCGATTAGATGCTGGGAATGCAATACCATGGCAATTACATAACTTTAAATTAACAGATCGTTTGGGCACACTACACTATGTAAGTTTTTTAGCTTACTAGCAGAGTTAACAAAAACATTATACCACAGCAGAGTTAACAAACAACATTTTACAGCAGAGCAAATGCAAGAATGCATGAACGTTGTTTCTACACAATTGTCTCTACAATTCTACAACTGCAGTTCATTGGGCATGCTACACAATGTATGTCTTGGAATCTACGTGCAGAGTTTACACTAATATAATACAGCTAAGCAAAGCAAAAAGCATTTGGAACTGTTTCTAGTGAGCATAATTAAAGTACACAGTTAAATTAGATAGGCATCGACATAAGACCATGTCAAATAGTACAGCTAGGCATTATACAATGTAAAAATGGAAATACACTTACTGGGAGTGAGAGGTAGCAGACCAGGAGCGCGCAGCAGCCACGAGAGGAACCAGGGATTTAAAGATGGTGCCCTGGGGAATTTGGCCCTTATGATAGGTTTGGGGCGGATGAGGAAGGGGTGGGGCGGAGCCGAATAGGTGAATGTAGGTGAAGAGCCTGCTGAGAGGGCAGGATAGAGGTAGGTAGTGAGAACGTAATGATGAGGGAAAACAGGGCAGGAGGGTGGGAGGAGCAATAATGTGAAGAAGAGGAACTGCGGGGAGGGGAGTTCTGATGTGAAGAGGGGTGAAGTGAGGAAGGGGGATAGGATAGATATATGTAGTATGGATAAGATAGCTATATGTAGTGATAGGTATAGATAAGATAGCTATATGCAGTGATAGAATAGGGTGACACGGAGGGGTACACCTAAGGAAGGTAGGCGGCAGGACAGTGCGAGAAACAATCAGTTTGGTGGAGGTAAGTACAGAGGAAGGTAAGCAAGGTGGTAAATGTGACTCTTGCAGTGCAGTATAAAGGAAAAAGGAGAAGACAGAAAGTAGAGGTAGAATGGGTAGAGCTGTAACTTAGCAGTTAGTATAGAGAAATCGTTAAAAAGTGGTATCGAAGTGCGTGGGAAGGAGTGAGGGAAGATGGTTAAGTAGATGGGTAGACACTGCCCCTAGTGGACAGAACCTGAATTTTTAAGAGAGGAACCACTAGGCAGATCGATAGGTGAAAGGAGGAAGGCAGCTCTAATATAGGAAAAAGCGCCAGGGATGAGGCAGGTATTGGGGAGTACCCAGTAATAAGGGCAAGGCTGCAGGCGGCTCTGGTTGGGACCCTTCACTAGCACCAGGCAAGTGATAGAACAATTATCTCAGACCAAATGCTGTAGAGATTGTAGCATGTTACATACTTTTATTTTTTATCCTCTAGCTCTCTCTTCTGGGAGAAAGAGTAGGAGTGTCCCTGTAGGGAGTCAGGCAATCAAGTTGAGCCTTGCTATCCAGAGAATGATCTTGGAAATCCAGGAGGGCTGGGCCGGTAGGCAAAGCGAGCTTAGGAGAAGAGGCTGAATAGTTTTATTTTTTATCCTCTAGCTCTCTCTTCTGGGAGAAAGAGTAGGAGTGTCCCTATAGGTAGTCAGGCAATCAAGGTGAGCCTTGCTATCCAGAGAATGATCTTGGAAATCCAGGAGGGCTGGGCCGGTAGGCAAAGCAAGCTTAGGAGAAGAGGCTGAATAGTTTTATTTTTTATCCTCTTCCTCTCTCTTCTGGGAGAAAGAGTAGGAGTGTTCCTGTTGGGAGTCAGGCAATCAAGGTGAGCCTTGCTATCCAGAGAATGATCTTGGAAATCCAGGAGGGCTGGGCCGGTAGGCAAAGCGAGCTTAGGAGAAGAGGCTGAATAGTGGGAAGTGAAGCAATTATCTCATTAATTCAGTTTTTTAATCAAGGTATCAACTCAGAGATGAAGCAAATTTAGCAAGCTGAGTGCCTTATGCTGGATTAAGTGCTACTTGACCTATGAGCTTCATCATTGAATGCCCGGGGCATTTCTCCTTCCATGAATGCTCATTGAGTCTCCTTTTCTCAAGACTACCACCATATTTCCCTACAAGCCTTAGAATGCTTATCACTAACTTTCCCACAAGAACTGCGATCTGTTACAACTGCAAGATAGACTGGCTAATACTTCACAATTATAGATCATATACACAGATGTTATGTCTGTTGCAACAAGCCAATTTTTATTACTGTTGCAATTCCTAACAGATATCTAAAATCTATATATAGCATGCACTATTTTTTGTATAATAGTCATTCTAAAGCAGGTTCTGAGTATCACTATTGCAAATTTTAATTGCATTAATACTTCAGGTGTTTTAATGTTTAATTGTATGAAATACCATGTATGCTGATCTCTGTGTTATTATATTTTTAGTTGTCAGTGACTGTATGGTTTGATCTAGATTTTTGTAGTTAACTAACATCAGTTACAATATGGCTAGGGTTGATATCAGAGAACGGACTGGATGCAGTGATGGAGATATGTGTTGGTGGTTAGTTACATTTAATCTAAAATCAAAATATGTAAAAATATGTTGCTGGCACAAAATATCTAAAACTCAGAATATACAAAACTTGGAATTTGCCCTTTCTTCACTGCTGTGTCTGATATATAGTTTTCAAGGGGTCACCCCACACGTGAGTGCAGTGTAGCTATCCCCCTTGCATAAAATAGATTTGATTTTTTGATATTACCAGTTTAGATATTTTGAGTGTTACAAATTTTGACATATACCTACTTTGGATTAGCATTAATTTTAGGGTTAGTGCCAAGGATAAGAATAAAAAATGTGGATAGGTTTAGGTTTAAGGCTTAGCAGGATTAGATTATGTTTAGTATTAACGCTGGGTTTATTCTACGTAGAATTAGGTTACTTTAGTGTTAAGGCTGTGTTTATTCTACATAGGATTAGGTAACTTGGGTGTTAAGACTGTGTTTATTCTGCGTAGGATTAGATTACGCTAGTGTTAAGGTTGTGTTTATTCTACGTAGGATTAGGTTACTTTAGTGTTAAGGCTGCATTTATTCTATGTAGGATTAGGTTAATTTAGTGTTAAGGCGGTGTTTATTCTACGTAGGATTAGGTTACTTTAGTATTAAGGCTATGTTTATTTTATGTAGGATTAGGTTAATTTAGTGTTAAGGCTGTGTTTATTCTATGTAGGATTAGGTTACTTTAGTATTAAGGCTGTGTTTATTCTATGTAGGATTAGGTTACTTTAGTGTTAATGGTGTGTTTATTCTATGTAGCATTAGGTTACTTTAGTGTTAAGGCTGCATTTATTCTATGCAGGATTAAGTTATTTTAGTGTTAAGGCTGTGTTTATTCTACGTAGGATTAGGTTACTTTAGTGTTAAGGCTGCATTTTGTCTATGTAGGATTAGGTTACTTTAGTATTAAGGCTGTGTTTATTATACATAGTATTAGGTTACTTTAGTGTTAAGGCTGTGTTTATTCTACATAGGATTAGGTTACTTTAACATTAAGGCTGTGTTTATTCTACGTAGGATTAGGTTACTTTAGTGTTAAGGCTATGTTTATTCTATGTAGGATTAGGTTACTTTAGTGTTAGGGCTGTGTTTATTCTACGTAGGATTAGGTTACTTTAGTGTTAAGGCTGTGTTTATTCTATGTATGATTAGGTTATTTTAGTGTTAAGGCTGCATTTATTCTATGTAGGGTTAGGTTATGTTAGTGTTAAGGCTGTGTTTATTCTACGTAGGATTAGGTTACTTTAGTGTTAAGGCTGTGTTTATTCTACGTAGGATTAGGTTACTTTAGTGTTAAGGCTATGTTTATTCTATGTAGGATTAGGTTACTTTAGTGTTAGGGCTGTGTTTATTCTACGTAAGATTAGGTTACTTTAGTGTTAAGGCTGTGTTTATTCTATGTAGGATTAGGTTACTTTAGTGTTAATGCTGTGTTTATTCTACGTAGGATTAAGTTACTTTAGTGTTAAGGCTGCATTTATTCTATGTAGGATTAGGTTACTTTAGTGTTAAGGCTGTGTTTATTCTATGTAGGATTAGGTTACTTTAGTGTTAAGGCTGTGTTTATTCTATGTAGGATTAGGTTACTTTAGTTTTAAGGCTGTGTTTATTCTATGTAGGATTAGGTTACTTTAGTGTTAAGGGTGTGTTTATTCTACATAGGATTAGGTTACTTTAGTGTTAAGGCTGTGTTTATTCCACATAGGATTAGGTTACTTTAGTGTTAAGGCTGTGTTTATTCTATGTAGGATTACTTTACTTTAGTGTTAAGGCTGTGTTTATTCTACGTACGGTTATGTTACTTTAGTGTTAAGGCTGCATAGTGTTAAGGCTGTGTTTATTCTACATAGGATTAGGTTACTTTAGTGTTAAGGCTGCATTTATTCTATGAAGGATTAGGTTACTTTAGTGTTAAGGCTGTGTTTATTCTATGTAGGATTAGGTTACTTTAGTATTAAGGCTTTGTTTATTCTACATAGGATTAGGTTACTTTAGTGTTAAGGCTGCGTTTATTCTCTGTAAGATTAGGTTACTTTAGTGTTAAGGCTGTTTTTATTCTACGTAAGATTAGCTTACTTTAGTGTGAAGGCTGTGTTTATTCTATTTAGGATTAGGTTACTTTAGTGTTAAAGCTGTGTTTATTATACATAGGATTAGGTTACTTTAGTGTTAAGGCTGTGTTTATTCTGCGTAGGATTAGGTTACTTTAGTGTTTAGGCTGCGTTTATTCTAAGTAGGATTAGGTTACGTCAGTGTTAAGGTTGTGTTTATTCTACATAGGATTAGGTTACTTTAGTGTTTAGGCTCTGTTTCTAGGCTGTGTTTATTCTACGTAGGATTAGGTTACTTGTTAAGGCTGCATTTATTCTATGTAGGATTAGGCTACTTGTTAAGGCTGTGTTTATTCTATGTAGAATTAGGTTACTTTAGTATTAAGGCTGTGTTTATTCCACGTAGAGTTAGGCTTCTTTAGTGTTAAGGCTGTGTTTATTCTATGTAGGATTAGGTTACTTTAGTGTTAAGACTGCATGTATTCTATGTAGGATTAGGTTACTTGTTACGGCTGTGTTTATTCTATGTAGAATTAGGTTACTTTAGTATTAAGGCTGTGTTTATTCTACATAGGATTAGGTTACTTTAGTGTTAAGGCTATGTTTATTCTACGTAGGATTAGGTTACTTTAGTGTTAAGGCTGTGTTTATTCTACGTAGGATTAGGTTACTTTAGTGTTAAGGCTGTGTTTATTCTACGTAGGATTAGGTTACTTTAGTGTTAAGGCTGTGTTTATTCTATGTAGGATTAGGTTACTTTAGTGTTAAGGCTGTGTTTATTCTATGTAGGATTAGGTTACTTTAGTTTTAAGGCTGTGTTTATTCTATGTAGGATTAGGTTACTTTAGTGTTAAGGCTGTGTTTATTCTACGTAGGATTAGGTTACTTTAGTGTTAACGCTGTGTTTATTCCACATCGGATTAGGTTACTTTAGTGTTAAGGCTGTGTTTATTCTATGTAGGATTAGGTTACTTTAGTGTTAAGGCTGTGTTTATTCTACGTAGGGTTATGTTACTTTAGTGTTAAGGCTGCGTAGTGTTAAGGCTGTGTTTATTCTACATAGGATTAGGTTACTTTAGTGTTAAGGCTGCATTTATTCTATGTGGGATTAGGTTACTTTAGTGTTAAGGCTGTGTTTATTCTATGTAGGATTATGTTACTTTAGTATTAAGGCTGTGTTTATTCTACATAGGATTAGGTTACTTTAGTGTTAAGGCTGCATTTATTCTCTGTAGGATTAGGTTACTTTAGTGTTAAGGCTGTTTTATTCTACGTAGGATTAGGTTACTTTAGTGTTAAGGCTGTGTTTGTTCTACGTAGGATTAGGTTACTTTAGTGTTTAGGCTGCATTTATTTTATGTAGGATTAGGTTACGTCAGTGTTAAGGCTGTGTATAGGATTAGGTTACTTTAGTGTTTAGGCACTGTTTCTAGGTTCTGTTTATTCTACGTAGGATTAGGTTACTTTAGTGTTAAGGCTGCATTTATTCTATGTAGGATTAGATTACTTTAGTTTTAAGGCTGCATTTATTCCACGTAGGGTTAGGTTACTTTAGTGTTAAGGCCGTGTTTATTCTATGTAGGATTAGGTTACTTTAGTGTTAAGGCTGCATTTATTCTATGTAGGATTAGGTTACTTGTTAAGGCTGTGTTTATTCTATGTAGGATTAGTTTACTTTAGTATTAAGGCTGTGTTTATTCTATGTAGGATTAGGTTACTTTAGTGTTAAGGCTATGTTTATTCTACGTAGGATTAGGTTACTTTAGTGTTAAGGCTGTGTTTATTCTATGTAGGATTAGGCTACTTTAGTGTTAAGGCTGTGTTTATTCTACATAGGATTAGGTTACTTTAGTGTTAAGGCTGTGTTTATTCTACGTAGGATTAGGTTACTTTAGTGTTAAGGTTGTGTTTATTCTATGTAGGATTAGGTTACTTTAATGTAAATGCTGTGTTTATTCTATGTAGGATTAGGTTACTTTAGTGTTAAGGCTGCATTTATTCTATGTAGGATTAGGTTACTTTAGTGTCAAGGCTGTGTTTATTCTACGTAGGATTAGGTTACTTTAGTATTAAGGCTATGTTTATTCTACGTAGGATTAGGTTACTTTAGTGTTAAGGCTGTGTATATTCTATGTAGGATTAGGTTACTGTAGTGTTAAGGCTGTGTTTATTCTACGTAGGATTAGGTTACTTTATTGTTTAGGCTGTGTTTATTCTACATAGGATTAGGTTACTTTAGTGTTAAGGCTGTGTTTATTCTACATAGGATTAGGTTACTTTAGTGTTTAGGCTGTGTTTATTCTACATAGGATTAGGTTACCTTAGTGTTAAATCTGCGTTTATTCTATGTAGGATTAGGTTACTTTAGTGTTAAGGCTGCATTTATTCTATGTAGGATTAGGTTACTTTATTGTTAAGGCTGCATTTATTCTATGTAGGATTAGGTTACTTTAGTGTTAAGGCTGTGTTTATTCTATGTAGGATTAGGTTACTTTATTGTTAAGGGTGTGCTTATTCTACGTAGGTTTAGGTTACCTTAGTGTTAAACCTGCATTTATTCTATGTAGGATTAGGTTACCTTAGTGTTAAGGCTGCATTTATTCTATGTAGGATCAGGTTATTTTCGTGTTAAGGCTGTGTTTATTCTATGTAGGATTAGGTTACCTTAGTGTTAAGTCTGCGTTTATTCTATGTAGGATTAGGTTACTTTAGTGTTAAGGCTGTATTTATTCTATGTAGGATCAAGTTATTTTAGTGTTAAGGCTTTGTTTATTCTACATTTTCAAAACACTGATGTGCAGACACAATGATTTTCAGTCTTATGACCCTCAACCTTACAATTTTTGAATTTCTGGATTTTCTGTCATATGGATTTCAACTTTTGTTTTTCAAGTCCAACAAAAAAACAAATCTGCCAGTAGTACAGTAAAAATGCACACTAATTAATGTGACTAGACAAATGAAATGCATGTTTCTCTTTGTAGCTTACATTTTTTATTTCTCTTGTTTTATACAGTTTTGCAGTATTGCCGTAAATGAGTTACTGAAGCTTTTCTGATTAGATTGTCTAGTGCCTTTGACCAAATGGTAATTATCCAATCAACATCATGGAACTGTAGAAACATTCACCTAGATGACCACATATGTAAGTGCTATAGTGCAAAACATACCTTCACCTGAAGCACCAAGTATCTTAATGGTGAGATGGCTTCCTCACAGCACAAGTATTCATTCCTGGTGTTAACTATCTGTGTGAGAGCTGTAAGTGCTGCCACCATATCTGTGGATCAAGTTATTCCTTCCCACTCCCAAAATCATCTTATATGATTGGTTACATTTTCTCTCTCTCTTTCTCTCTGTTCTTCTCTTATAGGCCCAAGAAAGGGCCAGTTCACTTACCTGTCTAATATTTAAATTAAACTTAATCCTAGCAAATCATTTTGCCCTGCATTGTTGACAGCGTAACACTTGTTCTTATTTGCAGTATTCTGCATTACAAAAAGTTTAGCCACTTTTATTACTTCACTGAATATTTCAGGTTTGGGAAAAAATTGAGTCATTTTACCCAAACATTACACTTCATTAATTAAACATATTAGTAGCTGAAGACTGCAGCTATTTTTATACAGCATGTATATTTAAAATAATACATGTCCAGGTACATAATTCATTAAGGATTCATCATAAACTGAAGATATTTCAGATGCCTAAAATACAAATGTTATTGGATTTTTTGTTGTACCAAAACAATTAAATATACATGTATGTGTGTGTGTGTGTGTGTGTGTGTGTGTGTGTGTGTGTGTGTGTGTGTGTGTGTGTGTGTGTGTGTGTGTGTGTGTGTGTGTGTGTGTGTGTGTGTGTGTGTGTGTGTGTCTGTATGCAACTGGGGCCAAATTAATCAGACATCCATAAGCATGTAATGAAATGTTTCTGTAGCATTCATAATTAACAAGATACAGACATTTCTTTATATACATAATTCATCTTTCACCTATGGTCTTTAAACTTTTCTTGCTCCTTTGCTGCTGCCTCAGCAGAGTATATTCTTAGAGGATAATGCATGTTTATACTTTATCATTCCACTTACATCCTCAGACTCCTGAACCCTGGCATTTGCCAATATCAAACTATGCACAATGCACCTGCCCTGTACTACTGTCTATTACTTTTTGAGATAATTAAGAGTAGAAATGCCATTTTACATGAATTTTGAATGTTCTTTAAGGGATAACAAGAATAAAGGTATACAATATTAACATTCTGTGATCTGTTGTTTCCCATAGTGACAGAACTGTTTCATCATCATTACTTTTATTAATATAACTTTATCATCATTATTATTATTATTATTACAATTACTTTTTAACTGCATGGGGGTGCACTGACCGCACGAGAAACTATTTTGTCTCCTTTTGTTTCCTTGTTCAGCTATAATTTCTCTTAGTGTTAATGTAGGTGCCTGTGATAGAATACAGCCGTCTGCTGATCAATGGTTTGCAGAGATGATCATTTCCTATGTTATTTGGTCTGTTTATGTAGTCTACAGCAAGACAGACACTAGAGACAGACTTCATTGTACTGAGTTAAAATTATGCGAACAGACAGCAATGTCACTGCATTAATATCTGCTTTCTCTTGGGTATGTTACAGAGAAAGCCATTAATCATTATTTATGAGTCTATAACACAAGTGACTGTCTTATGACTTTTTGCACTATTTGACTAAAGATAAATTAAATCCTTCACTGAAATCAGTATACAGACAAATAGTACTGTTGGCCTGTATTGTAAATCAATGTTGTACTGGAAAGCATTTTTGTGCAAAAAAAAAAAAAAAAATTTAAAATAAATAAATAAATAAATAATTTTCTATTACAGGATCTTACAGTTAATCCACAAAAATAGATGAGCAATGTACATTAGAAGAATTAAAAAAAAACTAAGCAACCAGTCCTCAGTTTTTTGCATCATATACTTTGCTACTTCTTATAGAAATCAGACACGGAAGTCTGCTATGAAAGCAGGCTCTTTGTGTGGGGAAGGATTTGCAGTGAAACATTTGTATGAGAACACTCCTACATGACAGCCTGTCCTGGGGTGTAACTTCACCAATTCCATATATTGTTGTACAGTTTTACCTTTCTATAACATGTTATTTTTATCTCCTGGGATGAGCCTGTATTTGGTTATTTTGTATCAGTGCTGTTCCTTGGTCAACAAATACAATTAAATTAAATTAAATTAAATAAACACATTTTGATAGGTATATTTAAAACTCAGACTTATGTAGTTACTCCATCTGTACATCTTCCTTTAAGACAAATGCGGCAAAAACAATAGGGATCTGATGAAAAATCTAAACTGGATAAACCATCTACAGATAACAGCAGCCAGAAATGTAAAACTGCTTTGAAGAGTGGAATAAAAAAGCATAAATAAAATCAGAAAGATTGTACTAGACTAGAAGATGCAGATGATGTGAAGAGGAATGGGACAGTGGGTTTTGTGGAATCACGGAGTCTGTAGTACAAATGCGAGAACTGTAGGGAGAATCAAGCTAGCAATATTTGTTATGGCTGAAACATGGATTTGTAACTCACAACTCATGCCCCCCCCATATTTTTCCCCAAATCCCTCTTGGATGAAAAAAAAACAAAATTTTAAATAATTTCTCTTAATAATACAACTACTGAAGTCACTTCTCATTGCACATTATTAGGAGTGATAGTGGATGATACTCTTAAATTTGACTTGCATATACAAAATTGCATAAAAAAATCACCAAAAACTAGGGTTGTAGGGATGCTTTATAGAACCAAAAACTTTCTCACCAGTGCAACTAAAACTACACTTGCTACTACCTACCTCCTATCCTGCTTACTAAACTCTAGGCATTAGAAAAATCAAAACTTGTACAATGCTATGATAAAGTGACTATATTCAAAGCAAATATTCCATTCAGAACCCACAACTACATAGTAATAAAAAGCCTAAATTGGTTAAAACTGCCCCATCAATTACATATGCACAGCTTCTTAACACCTGTAAAAGTATTCAGCATCCACCTGCTTGTCCAGCTCTAAATACCATTCTACACAATTATGTTCCCAATCAGTCATTATACGTTCATAGTTTCATAGGTGTTTACTAGGCTAATGGCCACAAGGACTTTTTTAAGCCTAGCTATGCATCCCAAACCTCTGACAAGTTCTGGTACCCTTGATAAGTATAAGCAGGGGCTTGGGTGGCAAAGTATTTATAAGCAGGGGCCTGAGGGATGAACCATTTGCAAGCTGCCTGTGCCCATCAGAGACATATGTGCTACAACAGGGATGAATTTCTTGTTCCCCATACAATTGTCCAAGTTGCACTTGAATTGGGTTAGGGAGGAACTCTGACCCCTAGTCTTTTTTGATAAGTGCCATGGGATCTTTTACATCCACCTAAGCTACCATCAACTCAAGTAGAATGACTTATGTTTAACGTCTCATCAGCCCCCTATTGCCATGTCAGCAATCCAGTCACCTGGAGTGAGAATAGAACCCATATCCTTCTGGTCTTCCAGCACCAAAGGCAAGTATGCTTTTGTTTGAGCCACTGACATTATGATCCAATGACCAAAACTCCTCTCTGCCCACATATCTATGAAATCTGCTGACATGGTCAGTACTCATACTATGTTGCTAAGGCTGTCAATACCCTCCCTTCAGTCCTTTAAAACCATTCTGAAAGACTTCCACACCATAATGTGTATATGTGCTTGCTTAACTCCATGATAAGCTATATTCCTAAATCTGAACAAGTACCTGTTCATACCATACACCTCCTTAATCTCCCTTCTTCACTCATTTCCTTACTTCAGTCTATTTCTCCCCTGTCTCTCTTTCTAAATATGCCATAACACTATTTTTTCTCTGACTTCATATGGTGTTTCCTGTTTGTATTATACTAACTTACCTTTAATTTCTTTATAAACAGGCTAATATTTCTCTAAATATTAAATCATTGTTGTAGAAGTTGTATCTATTCTTAAGCAATGTTTTTACATAATGTCTAATTTGGTACAATTATTTAAACTGGAGATGTTTTTGTTTTATTATTGAAGACTGTAAAATTGTTATGTTTAAAGTGTTTCTGTAATACTTTGGTGCACTATGGGCCTCCTCTGAAAATGGGCAGCAGACCAGTCAGACTTTCTAAGTACTTAAATATCAATAAATAAAAGAAATGAATATGTTAGTAGGAGGAAATGTTTGCTCTATGGTATAGCTAAGCAGATGTATACAATAGTTGGAGGGTAGGGGATCAAAATAATGGAAGAGATGGCAGGGTGGGCCATGATAGGCAACTATTATTCTGTGACAAAACAAAGCAGATGGCTGTGTGCTCTGTGACACTCATTGTAAACACAGGAGAAACAGGAGGATTGCAGAGTAAAAAACACACTAGATATCCTCATGGGCAATACACATTATGTCGAGTGAAAATACTCTAAATAAAGTGATCACAAATGTAAACCAAACAATAAGGAAGTTGCTTTTAGATGGGGGGCTTTGCTAACCACACACCCCGGACTGAGTGTTCTGCCCCTTGATCCACAGAACTTCAATGATGTAACGGCAGGGCTGCACAACCACAGAGAAAGGGAAAATGTCCCCAATTAAGTTACAGTCAATCTACTAAAGTTCAGCTGTAACATAAGTCAACCAGTTTTACCACAGACAAATTTTCTTAGCATTTCAGCACTTAGTAATTGCATTCACAACTCAAACTTATAACACTCGTATACATATATGTCTGTATATACACCAACTTTATGGCTGCTCAAACTGAAGAAAAGGGAAAAATCCCAAAATCAAAGATATCACTGTGGACATATACTTGGAAACTACATTGGCAGTAATTTCCTATGGAAATCCGGTAGAATCCTAAGGAAGTTTGCATTAAGGAATTCATTTTTCAGAGTTTACACACGCACACACACAGATGTGTGTATATATATATATATATATATATATATATATATATATATATATATATATTTAGGGGTCTACTTGAAAACATGGACACGCCAAAACACCGACGACGAGAACACTGAGACCGGAAGATCCACAACTGAGATGACTGACAGTTTAAAAGCCCGACGCTAAGAACACCGACATGTTAAGGTAAGTGTGCAATAGTGACAGACTTTAGGGTTAGGGCCGGGTTAAGTGAATTAGGGTTAGGGTGCAGGTAAGGTAAGTGTGCGATAGTGACAGACTTTAGGGTTAAGGGCGGGTTAAGTGAGTTAGGGTTAGGGCGTTGGTTAGGTGGGCCATGATAGGCATAACCTTAGGGTTAGGGTTTGGGTTAAGGTTAGTGCATAGATAGTTGTGTATGTAAGGTTTAGTGTAGGTTTGTAAGGTTTTTGGTGTGCTTATGTTGTGCGTGTGTTTTTCGGAAAAGGTATTTGTTTTGTTTTGTTGATTGTCGGGATTGTGGTTTGTCGGGCATGTAAAGTTTCGTGCTTTTAAACTGTCAGTCATCTCAGTTGTTGATCTTCCGATCTCAGTGTTCTTGTCGTCGGTGTTTTGGCGTGTCTGTGTTTTCAAGTAGACCCATATATAGATATATAGATATATAGATACATATAGATATATGCACGCGCACACACATACACACACACACACACACACACACACACACACACACACACACACACACACACACACACATGATCTGCTAGAAGTACTTAAATGCTATTACCTGGTGACACACTTGCTCAATGCCACTTGATAGATAAGACAAATACTCTAACTCTGACTAACTTGATCTTACTTAACTATTTACTACTTGCAACACCCAACCCTATTAATTGGTACAATCTTACCAAAACCTAACCTCTAACCCTAAAACTAACACAATTCCTCATAACATAACCCAGAAATCCACTCTCCCTCCCGAAATCTAAAATTCCCAATCACTTCCTAAACCTAAATCTTTAACCCCCTCCATAAATCTAAATTCGGTGATTTCTCCCTAATTATGAACTCCCTTCCCACTCTTTAGTTTAAGATTCTGAGACTTGTGGAAAGCCCCAAAATCAGAAATAGAAGCTTTTCATCAAATGGTAGGAAAGATAAACCTGTATTTCAGTTCTGCTTAAATATTTTAATTTGCACTTAGGCCTGTGTGGTGGCATGTTTTTGCACTCCTCTGGTTTGTTCATGGTTTATCCATTACCTGTTTGCAATTTTTCTTTAGTTTATTCGGGGACCTTAGTCTTGTAGTCTTATTTGGAGTTATGGGGAAGATTACTGCAAGTTTTAGCATTGTTTATACATTATATGGCCCTTCTATTTCCATAGATAGAATTACATGTAAAAGGTTGCTTTTTGTATTTTGTGCGCAGTCTGGGGTCTCAGTCTTGTAGCTTCATTCACAGTTGTGGCTGAGCTTTGACCAGTTCTCATATTTGAGCCTCATTTAGTCATTTATTACAGCATTACTAGTAAATTTCTGCACCGTCTGACACCTGAGTCTGTGGTAGAATTGCAGTAGAGGCAGTATTGTGAATTCTTCTCCAGGATTTGTGCTTCAGTACTTTTTGTTGCTGTATATACCTGCTTAAATTTACACTATGGTGCCTTTCTGCTTAGCTTCCTACTGTTTTTTCCTGTTCTTTGTGTCTGTCCTAGCTCCCACTGAAACATTAGGCTAAATGTTGTTTGTTACATTCTAAAACTAGGACTAAAGGCCCAGTTTGAACATGTTCTCAACCTTTCTACCCTTCCCTTGTTGTGGTTGTAAGTAGCTGTGTCTCTCTGGCCTCTATGGCAATCTGACTTCCAATGTCCCTCCTTCCAATCTTTCCTTGCTATTGTCTGGTGTGTAACCTATTTAACTACTTTCCCACATATTGTTTTCCATATACCAATAATAATAAGCCTCCACTCAGCAAACTAGTATTGCACTTGAATAAACCTCCCTTGCTAGAAATTGTTTCCTGCTCATTTTCTCAGAGGTCCCATCTGCTTGGTGCACTCACCACACTCTGACAGAGTTCTAAAGTTAATCCAGCTCCATCGTGGGCAAACAAGAGATTTTTAATTCATTATTTTTTTTTTTGCACTTAGGATAACTGTGCAGAATTCTACTGCTTTATGTTTGCTTTATTTGATGATTTTGCCTTTAAATCATTCTTAGGGTCTCTTATACTTGAAATTGCCTTGTACAGACAAAAACACCCAGAAAGTAAACTTTATTTATACAACTACCCTTAGAACTAGCATGTAATTTATTGTGGTTAATACAAAGCCATTGCATGGAGGCAAGCTTAAAGCAGCTAGTTTGCACATTAAACAGGACTACTATCAAATCTGAGCACAATATATCCTAGGTTATTGACAAACCCAGGAAAGCATCCAAGGTAACCTCTGTATACCCCAGTCCACAACCTACAGTAGTCCACTCAAATAAAGGTCCAGGCAATGTGGATATGTGATTTCCAAATGCCTCCACAACCAGCTGGGTAGATATGGGAATCCTGAGACAATGCAGCAGTCGTCTCATGTTCATAGGATCATAGGTGTGTACTAGGCTAATGACCGCAAAGGCTTTCTTAAGCCTAACCATGCATCCAAAATCTCTGATAAGCTCTGGTTCCTTTCATTAGTGTAACTAGGGGCTTGGGAGATGAAACATTTACAGGGTGCCTGTGTCCATTAGAGACATAGGTACCAAATCAGGGATGAATTTCCTGTTCCACATTCGGTTGTCAAGGTTACACTTGAATTAGGTTATTGAGGAACTCTGCTTCACATGCATGGGGAGCCAGTTCCAGAGAAGAGGTAGTCTCTGGGATACATACCTGTCTCTCCAGCATATCTTATTTATATCACAGGCAATGTTTAAGTCTTTAGAATGGGTAATTCTGGTTCTGTTTGTTTTCCAGATATGTAGCAGGTCCATGAAGGTGGGGTTTGACAATGTCTTGCATGCCAGGTGTAGATCTCCCCTCAACAGCCTGTAGAATACAGAATACAGGGATAGGGCTTTGTGGGGGTCTGCAAAGGACATGTCACTTACACCCGGTATTCTTTTAGTGATGAACTTCTGTGGATGTCTGTTGGAATTGACTGGTCAGGTATATACCAAAGGAGGCATTATACTCAATGATAGGTTTCATGAATTCTCACTACAGTGGAACAATGACCTCCTTGGGCCTAGATGCGATACCCTTGTTTATAAACTGCAATGTAGAATGATTTTCTAACTGCTGTAGACACGTGATGGTCAAAGGCTAGATTACTCTCTGTGTGTGTCCTCAAGTCTCTGACTACTGGATCGGCACTTAGGGGTGTTTTGTAAATATGAGTTACCAGGGGTGAATTACTTCCCAAAGGATACTGTTATGCATATACTGGCATTTAGTTTTAGTGCAATGGCATTGACGCAGGTTATTTGTCTGTGCCAGCCCTTCCTGGAGGACATTAGTGACAATGGGGGATTCTATGACTGCTCTTGATTTGCAATCATCTGCAAATTTGCTCAGCCAGAGGCCCTTGACATTGGCCTTGCCTACAGAGAAGTAAATGCCAAAAAGGAGTGATCCTAGGACCAGTCCTTGAAGGACTCCACTTGTGACTGGCCTATTTTTAATGGTGAACTCCCCAGTACTAACTTCATGGATCCTGTCTGTGAGCCAGCTGGCTATCCACTGGGTGACATAAGAGTTTATACCTAATATCTTGAGTTTATCAACAATGGCCGAGTGGTGTATTATATAGGTTCATAGGTTGGTACTAGGCTATCAGCCCTAAGGCCTATACAAGCCTATTCATAACAATTCCCTGGCTATTTCTTCCCACACTATTTACTTCCCTGGACCCCTGTCTAGCAGGGTGACTGACGTGGTCCCCGGGGTGAATTTCCTTTCTTCCATGTAATCGTCAAGGTTCCTTTTGAAGAGGGCCAAAGAGGCACTCTGCGGAGTCTCTGGGTCAGGAACCTATCCCTTCAGGATGTTTTGTTTATTGTGATGACAAGGTTTAGATCTCTAGAGCATGTGGCTCTGAGGGATTGGGATTTCTTTAAGTGTAGCATGTCCAACAGCTCTGGGTTTGACATGGCCTTGTATGTTAATCAGAGATCGCTTCTGAGTAGACGATATGTGACAGAGTATAGCAGGAGTTTTTTAAGGCAGTCAAAGTAGGGCATCTGCTTTAGGCCTGTGATTCTTTTAGTGAGGTATTTCTGCAGCCTTTCCAGTTGTTGCAGATGTCTTGAGAGGTACATACCAAACAAAGCATTGTATTCTATAATCGGTCTAATGAGGGATGAGTACAGAGGGACAATGACCTCCTTTTTTCTGGATGAAAAGCCCTTAGTGATGAGGTGTGCCACATAAGAGGATATTCTGTCTGTTGTGGTGATGTGGTTATCGAAGGTGAGACCACTGTCCACCCGTGTCCCTAAGTCTCTTATCACACTTTCGGTGTTTAGTGTACTGCCACCTATGTGGTAATTCATGGGTACATGTTTTTTCCCAAAGGGGATAACTATACATTTCTTGGCATTGAGCTTGAGCCCATGGCTCTGGCACCAATCATCTGTTTCTGTAATGCCCTTTTGTAGAGTATCCACATCATTTGGGGATTCAATAATGGCTCCCAGTTTGCAGTCATCAACGAACTTTGTTAGCCAGAGTCCCTTAATGTTGGCCTGTAATTCAGAGAAGTAGATGCCAAACAAGAGCAGTCCCAGGACTGAACCCTGAGGTACTCCACATGTCACTTGCCTGGAGCTGGATTTAGATTCAGCTACTTTTACAGTGTGGGTTCTGTCAGTAATGCCTGGGTCAGGTCAAGGTAAGTAGTGAGAACCATTTTGCTCCCATCCATTGCTTTGATGACCTTCCTAGAGAAGTCCACCAGTAGGCATGATCTGCCCTTGACAAAACCAAACTGGACTGAGACCAGTGTTTGGTGGTTTCCAATGATATTGTCAATCATTTCTTTGATAATTCTTTCCATGGCTTTGCATATAGCGCTAGTGAGACTTATGGGTCTGTAGGTATGACTGTTGTTCTTCATTCATTAGGTACAACGTCTGTCTGGAGGCTACAATTAAATAACAGTTCCAGATCTCCTGTTGGGTCATGTTTCATGCTATTTAGAAGGCATCCTGTGAAATTGTCTGGGCTCATTGATGTATTGTTCTTGGCCTTAGAGACAGCATTGAGGACCTGTTCCCTAGAGTTAGTAGGGGATGTTATATTTGTTGGTATTTCCTGAGGGGAGGTTAAGTGGAAGAGATGGGTAAAGTTAGAACTGAATTTGTCTGCCAGTAGGTTTGCTATACCTTCTGGCTCAGTATAGGTGAGGTTGAGGATATAGCTAAAGAATTTCTTGTGGTTGTCCTTGGCCTTGGAGGCCAAATTTACCTCAGATTTAGCTTAGATAGACTTTATTTGCCCTCTGAGTTATTTGCTTAGTTTAATGAAAATGCATTTACCCTGCTGGGTGATACACCTCTCGATTTTTGCAATGATTTTCTTCCTTCTGTTATACAGTGTATTGTGATTCCACAAGGGTGGCTTGTTTTATGAGTTGGTTCTGTACTTCTTCCTGGTGAGTACAACTGCCTCTATTCAGCTATTAACATGCTTGTATAGGGTTGCTGTGAACAGTTCTGCGTAGGCAGCAGTGTCCTCAGGGGTTTATAGGGGTTTGAAATTTTGCCAGGTTATCACTTAACAGTAGGAAGTTAGTCTTAGAGTCTGAATCTTCCAGGTTTACTCAGGGTCTCGGTTTTTATTTTTACTTCAAAGGACACTGTTTTGTCATCTGACCTTACCAGAGAAGACATTACACTAAGAGGTGTGCAGCACTCTCCCATATTAGTGAGGGCCAGATCCAGCATTTTTGTATCTCTGGTCGGCAGATTGACAATCTGATCAAGACAGTTTTTTTTACAAAATCTAGGAATCTCTCTGCCTGCACTTTTGTTGTTCTATATGATTCCCTTTTAACAGTGGGGTAATTAAAGCCACCTGTGAATATGATATTGGGTTGGATGGTGAGTGTTTCCAATAAGCTTAAATACATGTTATGATTTTCCTGGGTTGTAGAGGGGCAGCTATAGCTTGCAAGGAAGTGGTGTGGGATTTTGCCTATGCAGATTTGAACATGGAGAAGCTTGAGTGCATCATCCTGTTTAACCAGCATTGAGGTATATTTATTTTTGGTGTAAATCTAGACCCCTCCACCTTTAGCCCTTGTCTGTGTAGTACCTGGTCTAAATGTGTGGAAGGCATTATAACCTTACAGTGTTGGTGTGCTTTCTATGACTTTAAACCATGTCTCAGTGACCACACAAATGTCAGCATTCTTTAGGTGGAAGAGAGCTTGTAGGGAGTGGAATTTCTTGTTTAGACTTCTAGCAATGAGCAGTAATACCTCTAGATTTTCTTGGTTTTGATTTGCTATGTTGGAAGCACTTTAAGTTTGGCATTGTCCAAAATAGGCAATACAGAGGAAGACAATGTCTTAGCTAATATTCAGAAGCCTGGAGAGAAGAAGTGTAGACCATTCCCTGGCAAAGTAATGTGCTTTGTTGACCATTTATTTCCATGCTGACAAATGTTGCACCCCCCTTAAAATGACACCAGAAACCAAGCCAATTATTAAAGTCAGTCATCTTCTGTTCATATTGTGGCATGACCCATGAAGAAGGTAAGCTGTTGTACAATGCTAGGCTCATACCAGCCTGGGACACATATTCCAAGAGCTTCATGAAGTCTCTCTTTATATGGTGTAGGGAGGTATGTCTCAGGCCATTTACACCCAGACTATGTCTGAGTCATACTGGTACTTGCGGTCCAATGACCTAACTGCATGCATAATGTGGAGAATCCTGGTCACTGATAATTAACTGACTGTGACTTGCTCTTTACTCATCCTGGTGAGACAGACATCAATGTGTCTCGCAATGGAGTCTAAAATCACAAGAATGTTGGATTGTGTGGTGACATGCGTTATGGGCTTATAAGTAGAGGCTCCATAAGATGTGGCACATGTGTTGATGTAGGTTTTGTTTTGAAAGAGTGCATTTGGGGTTGCTGAGAGTATTTTTTACTTGCAGTTCATCTAGGAGGTCTTTGGAGTTTAAGAAGGCTACATTGACATGCCTCAGCATATGTTGGTCTATGTGTCCACTTTGAACTGTGTGTGTGATGGGTGCAGTGTGTGTACTACTGATGACCTAACTCTCTAAAGAACAAACACAGTATGGGAGAGATACACATACACAATTTTACTGGAGGCAAACATCTCTCATACAAACAAGGATGTCAAGAACATGCACACACACACACACACACACACACACACACACACACACACACACACACACACACACACACACACACACACACACTCACTCTACATCCAATACGCACAGCGTCCACTACACAAGTAGACCAACTTATGCTGAGGCACTAAAGAAACAGTCTTCTCAAACCTCAAAAAAATAACTAAAGCTATGAATGACAATGCCTATCCTCAGCAATCTCTAAAGCAGTCACCAAAAGCAACACCAAACACCACAGATATACCTACACCAGGTGGAACACGAAGAGCAAAGCCCATAAGGCAAGTTGTCATAAATGTCTCCATTGTACTACACACAGATGCCCCACTCCCCAGACTGAACTAGGAGATTATAAGAGTTACTTGCTACCCTGGAGCCAGGATCTGCCAAAGTACACATGCACTGATGTCACTAGACTACAGCTACCAGTATGATTCTATCGTAGTCCATGTGGGTGTTAATAATCTGAGATGTACCTCCCTGGACTATATAAAGGCACACATCATTGATCTTTCTGAATATGTGTCTCAGGCAGGTATGTGCCTTGCACTGAGCAGCACTCTACCTTCAGCAAGGATGATGCCACAGTATGAACAAAAGATGATTGACTTCAATAATTAGCTTAATTTCTGTGTCTTTCTATGGAGATTCAATATTTTTCAGCTTAGGAGGATATGGTTAACAAACCATGTTGCACTGCAAAGGATGGTCTGCACTAGTCTCCCCTAGGTTTTCAAACATTGGCTAAATCATTATCCTCCCCTGTAGAGCCTTTTTAGGCAATGCCAAATTGACAAACCCATTGCCATAGCAAATAAAACCCAAAGAAACCTGAAGGCATTACTGCTCAATGGATGAGAAATCAAAAATTCACAGTCCTCAAAAATGGCCAGCATGCCAATAAGTGGAAATATAAATCATTTAATTTGTAAATGTAAATGCAATACAAGGTTATATCACATGTCTCCACCAAAGGCAAACAATTTTGGGAAAAGCCTTCCTCACTGCCACAGCCACAAGAACTTATGTAGTAAATTAGAAATTCAACCTGGGTATGACCCCCAGCCTCTGACAGACTGAGGTAGACACTAATGCCCAAACTAACATACTGCCCTACAAAACCTCTAGAAACTTCCCAACTAACATACTCCATCCTAATAAATGCCCATGATATATAGGGACACAACTGGTTATAAAGGTCCAGGTAGTCATTAGCCTAGTATATACTATGAACCTATGCACTTCTTTTTCATTGCATAACCTTAAACTCTCTTCTCACTTCTCAACCCTAAAATCCCTCCCTACTGCATAACTCAAAAATCCCCCTCCCACTCTGTCCCTCTAGATGCCACACTTACTTCACTCAAACTCATATAGTGAGTTTTGGTAAGGTGTGAGAGATACTTGCCTAAAGACATACTAGAATTCAAGCATGAGTATCGGCCTTTACAAGATACAAGATGCTTGAGTCCTGTCCCGGGCTTCGAGACAAGGTCACAATGGTCTTCCAGCACATGGGGCTGGAGTGCATGTAGGAATGTTTTTTGGTCAAATGTACCTTTGAGTGACAGACAAATCAATAGGTACAAATGACTGAAAGTCCGTTTGATTGAAAAGCCATTTCATTGAAAAAGTACCGCACAACATAGAAGCTATTAAAAGCTAGTTTGCTGGGGAGCAAGCCTCCTGGCAACCTCTATACCCCCTTAGTCCACGAATGACACAGGTGGAAAAAAGAAAAAATACCACATAGCGAATCGGTGCTAGGACAAAGACATCTACATATTGAGTGTACAATGTAACAATGGGTACGGGCAATTCACACAAAATCTTCTAGAGTACGTCCCTATCATCTCCCATAATTAAAAACAATACCACAAATACCATCTTTTACAATTTATGATGAAATAGCTGTTCAGTCAGTTGTACTCAGTCAAATGTACTTTTAGTCATTTGTATCTGCTGATTTTTTTCTTTCAGTCTAAAATACCTTCAAGATGGAACACAGTTGTTTAGATTTGCATCAATTGCTGAGTGAATAATCCAGTTTGAAATGAAGGTGAGTGATTTCTGCTTCAGAGAGCTGTTGAAATCTAAATGCTCTTGCTAGTTTCAGTGTGTTGACTTACTCCAATAGGAATATTTGGTTAGGTAGATAATCCAGCTGGGAATCACATCTATTTAAAACTTTTATTATTTTCTATGGCAAGACGTGGTGGTGGTGCTGCGGTAGCATTGTCACCTCACAATAAGACGTCTGGTTCGATTATTAGCTAGAGCGTCTTCTGTGTGGAGACATGCATAAATGGGCATAACTTCGTTGAAGGTTGTGCGTCAGGGCCAGCAACACAGCATGTAAAAATCTACTGCCAATCATTAGCGGACCGGAGTTCCGCTGCGGCGACCCCTAACTGGGAAAATCCGAAAGACACAACAACAACAACGTTATTTTCTCTGGCAATAATGTTTTTTTTTTTTAATGGTTAATTGTAATCATATGTTGGATTACTACCACTTACCAATAGTTAGATAACTTAGTTAGAACTATTCTGTCTATTTCCTTGAAATAGTTGTATTTTGGGTGTTAATTTCAGTTGTACCTTCTTGTTTGTTTCTTTATTGGATTATTTGGCCAATAAATGCTTGTGTCTCTTGGCAAGAAAAACATTAGATGATAAACATTATTGTTCAAAATCATGTCAAATGTTTCCTGTCTTCTGAATCTTCTTTTTAATAGTTAACAGGCGCATATACTAAGCTCCACAGCTGTCAGCTTACTCCTGACACTGTGGTAACTCAGAAAGCCGTCAATGGTCTAGCAGGCTTGCATAATGTATATGCTTTACATGTCTAATTCTGCATAATTGTACACGGAAGTTAAATGAAAAATTGGAAGGTTTACTTTTGGGAAATGACAGCACCATCAAATTCACCTGCTTCAGGGTTATTAGTTTGTGCTTCGTGCCTGAAGTTTGTGCATTTTTGTTGTTCTTAGTTGATAAACTGATGGCAAATTCAACAGTACCAGGAATTCTTTAAAATGTCACAAATATGGTTTTGAACCCATAATTCATAATGAATGATATACTTACTTTAAGACTCAGAATGACCTTTGATTAGAAATTATGCATACAAGACAAACCATAGCATTACAGCATTGTTTCACTCTAGAATGGCGTTTTGTGCTGAATTACCTGTAAATGAATATGTAGTACTTTGTTCCACAAGCTCAGACCTTGTCAAAGTCAAGGCTATTTCAATGAAAAGTCAGTGTTACAAAGTGGCACCAAGAACAAAAAGAAAAATTAACAACTGTAACACTACAAACACATTTTTTATATCATCTATAAGCATATTTGGAACTCTGCTTCATTATTCCAGAATGAATTCTTACCTGCAAACTATTCATAATAATTCATAAATAATTGATAGGCTATAACATGCAAATTTTAGTGTTGTCAGCACAGTATCAGATATGAGTTATGCACAAAAAATAGCTATAATTTCCCATATTATTAAAGCTTTCATTTCATATTACTATTATCAGGAAAATGTAGAGCATTAGTATAGACTTGCTATGTAACCTTACAGCTGAAAAAAAAAAAAAAAACTACACAGGGAAAGTGTCATGTACAACTCAAGAACATGTCAAAAGGGAGATGCACATTTGCTTGAGCAATATTAGCACAGCTCAGTAAGCCACGGCAGACTACTGCAGTGCCACAGTTACAGTGGCACTGCAGTGCCACAGTTACAGTTCTCTCCAGCACATATGACCCTGCAGTAAAAACACATCATTATATGTTTTTATTTCATGTCTAAAGGCAGACAGTTTCTAGTGAAAACTATAAATGCTTTTTTTTGACAAGCATTTCTTTTGGCTTATTTATGAAAGAACATTAATCAGACTGTGGGAAGAGTGCAACTATATATTCTGATGTGTATTCTAACTTTTGTAATTGTATTTGTTAATAGGGTTACAGCACTGATCAGCAAGGACTTTTTTCAGACTCAGCCTAGGACCACTATCTGGTTAAATGACGGAGTATGCAGATGGGGTCTGTGGAAATCAAAGCCTGGAAAATATGAACCAGTTTGTTAATAACTCATAGCCTTAATAATCTGCACTGCCAAATAATTAAATATCTAAGGGAATAGTATGGCTTTATTCCAGTGCTAATTCTTCTTCTTCTTTCGGCTTTTCCCAGTTAGGGGTCGCCACAGCAGATCATCTGTCCGCTCATGATTGGCAGTGGAGTTTTACGGTGTCGAGTTGCCAGCCCGGCACCCAACCTTCCACAAGAAGGCACACACATGCACCCACTCACACCTAGGGCCAGTTTAGAGTGTCCAATCCACCTACTGCATGTCTTTGGGATGTGGGAGGAAACCAGAGCACCTGGAGGAAGCCCACGCGACCACAGGGAAGACATGCAGACTCTGCACAGAAGGCACCCCAGCTGAGAATCACACCAGAGAACCTCTTGCTGTGAGGTGGCGATGCTAACTGCTGCACCACAGTGGCCACCCGCTTTATTCCAGTGCTAATACTTATCAATATTATTTTTTTTCAATGCACACTTCACTCACAGTTTATCATTACACTTTCCCTGCAGCTTACTTCATTCATGAAGTTTTAGTGGACACCTAGCCACATATTTATATAGACCTTAGTACATGTGGTAAGCAAGAGACAGTAAGCAAAATTATTCAAGAAGAAAGTTAGGATCTCAGCTCAGAAGTAGCTTGTGTGTCTACTTGCTTCTGTATAGATAGCTTGTATTTGTCTGTCCTTGTATACTAACTGTTGGCACCATATACCACATTTCATAGGATCACAGGATCATAAAATCATAGGAGATTACTAGCCTAATAACCCTAGGGCCCTTATAAGACTAGCCAAGTTTTACCCTTATTTTCACGATCAGCACATATCACCCCTGTCCAAGAGGGACATAGGTGGAAACCCCTGGAGTGAATTTAAAGTTACCCATCCGATAATCCAGAGTGAGTTTGAAGAGGGCCAATGAGGTGCTCTGCTTGACATGAAGTAGGAGTCTGTTCCAAAGGTGTGGCAACCTCTGGGAGACAAACCTGTCCCTCCAGCAGGTTCTATTAATTCACACACCAGGTTAAGGCCATTTGAGTGAGTAACCTGTGTACTATTTGACTTATGGATCTGCAGCATTTCCAATAAACCGGGGTCAAACATTGCCTTATATGAACAGTGGAGATCACCGAATAAAGTGACAGTGATTTCAGATCATCATCACAGGACAGATGCTGAAGACCTTGAACTTTTCTTGTGAGGAACCTTTGTAGTCTCTCCAATTGTTGCAGGTGCTTGGAAAGGTACATGCTTGATTATTGACCTGATGAAGGAAGAGTACAGGGAGGCTATAACTTCTTTTTTTTCTGGAGGCAATGCCCTTATAGATATACACAGAATGTAGAATTCTCTTCATACCACTGTGGAGACATGGGGATCAAAGGTAAGGTTGCTGTCAACCTGTGCTCAGGTGTCTCACCAATGGGATGTTGTTATTGATGTGGTAGTTAGTAGGAACATAACTCTTATTGAAAGGGTTGATAACATGTTTTTTGCATTGAGTTTAATGCCATGACTTTGGCACCAGTCATTTATTTGTATAAGATCCTCATGTAAGATGTTGAACATTGTTTGGAGATTCTATGACCGCTCCCAGTTTGCAGTCATCAGCAAACTTTGTCAGCCACAGAGCTTTAGTTTTAGCTTGCACCTCTGAGAAAAAGATTCCTAACAGCTGCTGTCCCAAAACTGATTCCTGTGGAAAATCACTGGTTACAGGTCTGCTGTTAGAGGTGGATTATCCTATTTTGACTATATGGATTCTATCAGTGAGCCAGTTATTGACCCATCTAATAATGTACGGGTCGATAACTAGCTGGTCATCTTAGAAATATCAGCCTTTCCTTGTCATCTTAGAAATATCCCCCTATCAAATCAATACTAGTCTTGTGAGATTAACTCCTGTCAAATTAGGCTGTTTGGATTATCAGAAGAAACAAATGTAGTCACATCTAGAGAGGAACATGTTATATACAGATAACACAATAACAGGTATGCAACACAAATGCAAGATCTGCAAAATATTAGTGGGAGTATAGAATAACTTTATACGTATGGACCTAAAATGAAGACAGTTCATGATTAGAACTAATAAATTGTTACCTTACAAATCATGAGGTTGTACAAACTGTATATCATAAATATTAACTGTGAGTTTATGACACCGGCGTATTTTATCACTGCCCAATTATATAATTTATTCTCAGATGATGCGGTGTTAACATAGTCTAAGAGGAAGGGGTATGATTTACCATAACAGGATAATACTCTTGAATTCAGAAGTCAACATTTACAACCTTTAATCTGTTCTCATACAACAGAGCATCAAAATGCAAAGTATAAATCCAACTCGACTTCACAGGTAGAACAAATGTGTAAAGATAAGCTGGGTCAAGTACTTCACTGAAAATCAAGCAACACATTTTTGTGTGCATTCAAGTTTAGATTATGCTCATGGTAGACTTAAATTTGAAAGTAAGCATCCAAGTCTAAAGCAGCTCTATAAAAGGGATGCATTTGTCCATAACACGTGTATCAAAATAACCAAATAAATACAAAGAGTAATTGTATGAATTACTATGGAGGCAAAATTTCAATATGATCCTTGTGAAAAACAAACATTAAGTTATAATTAAAGTAAATCCTTGAAATTCTCAATCATATGTCAACTTTGTCTTCAAAATATCACTTTTTGCAAGGGCAAATCAGACTGTCGTAAACAACTTCAAAACGTTCAGGAAAGGGAGGCTTACTGGTTCAAATTAGGTACCACACCTCAAACTCCCTTCGATCTTAGAGCTTCTGGAGTGCCCCACTTATTGTATTAAACAGAAGTTATCTGTTTTCTTAGAACTTTGAGTTGTGCACATTTTTGTTATTGTTTTGCACTGTATAGTTCTAGCATGCATTACATCTACAAAACAAAATCTTACTGTTTATTTCCACATAAAAAGAAATGCAATGCCTTACTGCACTGACGTTACAGAATTTTACATTATCATATTTGTTCACAATTAGACACTGTGATATAGACATGCTTGTATATTTTAGCTAACAGAATTAAGTTTTATGATTTCAAATTAGCTTTACAGATTTTTGATTGTTATATTTTCCATCTCTACTCTTTATTTTATTGCAAAAGATTGTAGCACCCTCTCAGGACAAACAGTGTGAGGGTATGATCAGCCATGTGGTGCAGAGAAATAAAGCCATTATTATTCCCTAGACCACCCATGTTGGATTAGAGGCATGGGTGGTAGTAGGGGTGCACAGGGTGGATGGGAATGAAGGGCCAATAATGGATTGTCTATCGTGGGGCTGGAGACGCAGACTATGCTTGCTGTAATAAGCAGTGACATGAGCCTGACATGCTCTATACTGCATAGGATGTGAGCCACTTGGTCAGGAGGTTATCCATGCTCGAAAGCATGCATCCACCTCTAGAAGGCAGAGACTGTGGAGCTTGCATGGCTGACATGGGTTGGTGGAAGGTGGGTACACTCCCTGGCAGCGGTATTATGCTACATCAGCATCTTCAGTCTCCTGATTGGGCCTGGACATGAGGTGGGGTGAGCTTGGGGAAGGCTAAGGTGAGTCCAGTAACCAGGAGATCTGGTGAATGAGAGAGGAGCCTGTGATAAATGATTGTCAGCTGTGTGAAGGGAAAACAAATAGTGTAAGGTTAAAGGTAAACAAACATTGATAGGTTGTCATTTGGAAAATATTTGCTGAAAAGAAGAAAAAAAAAAGAAAAGAAAATTCCTAAAATATCTAATAATTTGAATAGATTACAGTGGCGTATTAATTTGATGAGGAAACTACTTATATCTCGTTGATCTGACCCATTGTTGATTACAATGTATGGTGTGAAATGCAATGCTGGAAGACAGAAAAATATATATTGTCACTGTCTATGTACACCATATTGGAAACACTAATAGTTATTTTATTGTAATTATGAAGGTATGCAACATTTCCATATATACATTCATATTTTCAAATACAAAGTATTGCATGTCTTTAGGCGAAATCTTAGATGATGTTAAAACTGTCACTGATATTTGCACTTAAGTTTTATATCTTCAGTGGTATCTACTATTATTAATACTGTTAATTATACAGGTAAACATAACTATTCATATTTTTGTGAATATCTCAATAAAGAATCATTCAGAAAGTAGCTTCTTGCTAGCTTGCAAAAGCTTGAGTCTGGCCGAACATGAGTGATCTCACAATATATGAACAGGCTGTAAGTGTCCAAGACATGAATGAAAAGTAATTTTTTTAACTGTAGAGAAAATATAATTCTGTGTATGTGTACATACTGATATATTACAACATTGATGTAAAGTCTTTTAATGCACTAACTGTCACTGTAAAGATTATTTTCGCTGAGATCCTTGTTGCTTCTTCGTTTTTAATATTATTTTTTTGCTTCCAAGATATTTACATACTGTATGTTAGACGGGTCTATATTAAAATACCAAAACCTCACTCACACAAATACGTAAACACTGACACATAAATAACGAACTGCGAAAACACCGAACGTCCTGAAGCACGAAATTCGAAATATCGAATTGCCAAAGCTGGCCAACCCCACCGCCCGCTACATACTACCTACCCAAACAAAATATATAATCCACACTTCCCCATATCTACACTTCACCCATATATCCCATATCCTAATCAAACATTCACTACACACAAATGTATCTAACTATAAACAAACAACTAAAATAGAAAAAAAACAGCTTCAGAAAGTAACCAGTAGTTTTAAAGTGCATAAAGCGCTTTTCATTTAATAAAATCAAACTTCTTCAGATGCTTAACCCTAAAGTAAAGGTTGCATGTATTATTAGGTATGCACTTACCTTAACCTGCACCCTAAACCTAAGGTCCGTAACTATTGCACATTTACGTTAGGGAGCTATACCAGACAAGGGCCAACTATGACAATTCGATAGTTTGAATTTCGTGCTTCAGGACGTACGGTGTTTTCGTGGTTTGCTATTTATGTGTCGGCGTTTAGGTATTCATGTAAGTGAGGTTTCGCTATTTTAATATAGACCCATGTTAGATTTAGACGTTTTGATTTAACAGAAGACATTTTGATTTAACAGAAGATTTAAAGATGTATGTTCACTAATCGAAGTATGACATTCCACAGCTCTGAGCTATTAATGTGTAACTTTGGCATGCTCATGGGACAGAGATGGGCCTCCTGTAAGAAAGCATTATCTGTTTGGTTTGCCTCACTTGTAACTGCAAAATGCCTGAAGCATTTGCTCAAACTGTGAAGCTTAATCACACTTACAGAGTAAAAAAAAATTAAAAATAGTTAAAGGTCAAACTGAACTGTTGATTTGCATAGAATGACTGAAGATGTGTCCTTGCTATATTTATGATCTAGAAAAACAGTATGCCATCCTTATCCATCTTATAAGTGATGAAAAACACAGCAAAAAATATTACTTACATTAATAAAAGAAAAAAAGAAGTGAACATTTTCTAGCAAGCATGTTATTGCATTTACAAAACCTCCTTTTGAATAACTACGTTACTCTCTCACAGGGGTGAAAAAGAAACCTAGCCGAACCAACACTCCAGTT
The DNA here is from genome assembly GCF_019279795.1 of Protopterus annectens. Taxonomy (NCBI): domain Eukaryota; kingdom Metazoa; phylum Chordata; order Ceratodontiformes; family Protopteridae; genus Protopterus; species Protopterus annectens. The sequence continues at coordinate 1,683,915,555 of NC_056731.1, read as the reverse complement.
AAATACAAAATGTCAATCAAATGACCCCTATCAGCACTTCAGTTAAATATAAAATGTCAATAAACTGACCCCTATCAGCACTTCAGTTAAATATAAAATGTCAATAAACTGACCCGTACTAGCACTTCGGTTAAATATAAAATGGAAATAAATTGACCCCTACCAGCACTTCAGTTAAATATAAAATGGAAATAAATTGACCCCTACCAGCATTTCAGTTAAATGTAAAATGGGAATAAACTGTGACCTTAGACTGCATACCGTACAGCAATTTGCTCTAGAAGTAGTCCAGACTCTAACAAAAAAAATTAGATTTTTTGGGGGAGCGGGGGAGTAATGCAGCATTATATCTGAAAATGTTAAAAGTCTCTGTATAAAACTCACAAATTTGCTAACCCAACTTTAACATTAAATGAAACCAGTGTGTTTCAGTAATGACATGTTCCATATTGAAGTGTGAAATGTTTACCTTCAGCTGAATCGTATATCAGAATGATGCAGTTTGAATTCAACAATGAATTCTTATACATATGTATATTTATTTATTTATTTCTAGCTTGATGACCGGGGAGGTCCTCTGGGCTCAAGGAGCCCATTTTCAGTGGAGGCCCAGGGAGATAAGCTCCATAAAACATAGTAGACATAGTAATAGATAAGCAGGTAGTACATGTTATAAAGTCAAACATAAGTAAACTAAAATAGCAACATAGTATAATATACAATGCATATTTACATATTAATACATTAGAGAATAGTAGTACAGAATCACCATAGTACTGAGGTTTTAAATCATCTGAGAATGGTATTAAAGTCACATTTGTAAGAAAACATTAAGTAAGATTGATCTCCTATTGGGTAAGGTGGAAAGATACTTTATTTGTATGGATGTATGCATGTATTAGGCAGGATTAGGTAGGTAGAGTACAATTGCATTTTCTGTTATTGGAGAGGTAAGAATGGAGCTGGGTTTTGAAATGGTCAAAGTTTTCAGAAATTCTTAGAGAAGGAGGAAGAGAATTCCATTTTTTGGCTAAGGAAAATGATAGAAGAAGCTGACCTGGAGGACGATTTGGTTAGTGTACAGAAATTAGATTTTGGTGGGCAGATCTTAGAGTTCTATGAGGATTGTATAGCGGTAAGATGTTTGTTAGTGCAGGGCACTTAGTAGGCTTAAAAATAAGCTTGTGGGCTGTAGTGAGTTGGAGGTAGTCCAGGTTTTTGGGAAGTTCTAGCCATTGCAGCTGGTGGAGAGGTATGCAGTGGTGGGTAGAGTACTTGGACTTGGTGGCGAACTTTGAGATTTTGTTGTAACAGGTTTCTAGTTTAGAAGAGATAGAGGAAGATAGGTTGGTTAGTAGGGGGGCACCATACATCAGAAATGGTAGTAAGTAAGTAGTGGTGAGGGTTTCTCTTGTGGAAGAGGAGAGAAGGTGGGAGTTTCTATACAGCATGCCAAGTTTCTGATGTGTTTTCTTAATATTTGGCTGAATATGGGTATAGAATTTTAAGTTTTCATCAATAGTGACCCCAAGAAGTTTAGCAAAAGGAAGGACTTCTATAGTGGATTTGGCAAGACTGATACTATTGAAGGAGGTTTTCTCAAGAGGGAGAGATTTAGAGGGAGAGAATAGTAGAATATTGGATTTGGTGGCATTTAGAGAGAGGTGATTTTGAAGCATCCAGTTCTCAGTAGTAGAAAAAGCAGTCTGAGTTTTTGTTTGGAGTTTGGGGAGGTTAGGAGCAGAGAAAACTAGAGTTGAACCATCTGCATTTTGAACTATCTTACTGTTAGGAATGGCTGTGTGGAATGCATTAATAAAAAGCATTGGGCCAAGTATGGATCCCTGGGGAACTCTGGTTGGGGTTGTAAGGAAAGTTGAGGTGCCAGTTTTCCATTTCACAGCCTGAGATCGATCAGAGAGGTAGCTGCTGAACCAGCTAAGGGTGTTGTGTGAGAGACTAAGATTGGAAAGGTGGTTTAGGAGGTGGGAATGGGAGACAGTATCAAAGGCCTTGATAAGGTCAAGAAGGACTGTGGATACTAGTTCTCCAGACTCACGGGCATGGTTTAATATGTCTAGGAAAGAGAGAAGAGCAGTTATTGTGCTGTGGCCAGGACGGAATCCATGTTGAGTTGGGGTGAGGAATTGGTTGTTTGTAAGAAAAGGCATGAGCTGGATGTGGATGCATTTTTCGAGTATCTTTGAAATGGGTGAGAGAATGGCTATAGGCCGGAAGTTGGATATGCTATTATTTTTGCCTCCTTTGTGGAGGGGTAGAATGAAGGCTGCATTCCACAGTTTGAGGATATAAGATTCCTGTATGGCTCTATTAATGAGAATGCTAATGGGGATGGTGATACCGTCTGATGCAAGTTTTAGAAAGAGTGAAGGCATTTTGTCAGGGGGATTGGAGCAAGGCTTGAGCTTAGAGAAGAGTTTTTTTATGTATGAGGTGGAGATGGGTTTGAGATGAAAGAAGGGAGAAGAGATAGGGATGGTAGGTTGGGGAGGGGGTTTGAGTAGGGGGGAGGAGTTGTGGTTTGGGAAGGTCTTGGTGAGTTCTGCTATGGAGTTAGTAAAGAAGGAATTGAATAGTATGGTTATTTCTGGATCAGACTTACTAGTGTCAGGGCAAGGATTTGTTTTGGTACCTGGGTTGAGAAGAGTTGATGGAATTCCAGAACTGTTTGGGGTTCTTGGAGTGATTTGATTGGAGTTTGGTATAGTAGGATTTTTTATCCTGCATGATATGTTTTTTGGCTAGGTTACGGAGTTGTTTATATTTAAGAAGGGTTCCAGGGTGCTTATTGCGATGGTAAATTTTCCAGGTCTTGTCCCTTTGTTGCATAAGTTTTTTGGTGTCCTTAGTTAGCCAAGGGGCTGAATTGTTTTTTATATATTGAATGAAGTATATAGAAACTCTGTGTTATTTTCCAAGTAAGCATGATTTCATGTAGATTATTATGTTAACATACTGAAAAGTAACTGGTCTTGAATATCAATATGCAACAGTCCCTTAGTGAACACATCATGTCAGTAAACGAGCTGTTTGAGTCACGTTTACTGTCATCTTGTATGCAAGAAGGAAGCACCGTAAGAAGAAGATAAACTTTATGTATATCTAAAATAAAAAGGCACTTCCTCAAGCCATCTCATTTATAACAGCAAAAGAGCGTAACTATGGTTGGGAAGTCAGGTACAGAACTAGTCTTTGAGGTTAATATTGCAAATGTTTTTTTTTTCTCTCCCTTTTTTAAAGCCAATGCCAGACTCAGATTATCTCACATTTGACATAATTTCCTAATCAGTTAAAGTCATTTGATGACAAATAGCAATTCAGATAAGTTTAATTAAAAGTTCGGCTTAGCCAGCATTACTAAAATATACTTACTCACATGATTCACACCATAATGCATTGAAGGTTAGGTGGAGGCATTCCTTTTCTCATTCCTGCTGCTATTAATGTTTCATTACATGTTTGCAGTGACCCAGGGAGATTTATGGCATTAAGTTTGCTCAGCTTGTCATACTTACTAATCTCTATTATAGTCATGAATTTTAAGGGAGTTCCTGACATTGTTCCTATAATTGTGCCTGTATTACTAGGCACGCCTTTGATAAATACATTTCACATCTATGTGCCGGATTTACTTAGTGCATATTATTGCCACAGAAGTGAGTTATACAGTGCTCTGGGCTACCAGGAAACACTTGAGACTCTCTTCCTTTTTTCATAGGCTCTTACAGGGTGATATATGCCTTGCTTTGTGAACTATTAGGAACCTAGTTCTGTTTAATCACCTGCATCTCAGCAAATCAAATAGCACTGCCCATACCAGGATAAGAGACCTAAACCTCCACTAACTGATAGATAAAACCACTGGAAGGACAAATGTATTACCCAATGCCTACTTCGTCCCTGGAACAGACTTCTCATTAAACAATGTGACACCCTGACATCTTTCAAATCTGGACTGGATGATTTAATGGATTCCCATGCATTTGCCAAGGGACTGACTTGTTTGAGCAGGGAGGGTACAACATAAGAGTGGGCTGCTGACAAGGGCATCAGGACGGTACAGCCTAAGAGTGGGCTACTGACAAGAAAAGCGGGAGGGTACAGCATAAGAGTGAGCTGCTGACAAGGACAACTGGAGGGTACAGCATGAGTGGGGTGCTGACATGTACAGCAGGAGGGTACAGCATAAGAGTGGGGTGCTGACAAGGACAGCAGGAGGGTACAGCATAAGAATGGGGTGCTGACAAGGACAGCGAGGGGGTACAGCATGACAGTGGGGTGCTGACAAGGACAGCGGGAGGGTACAGCATAAGAATGGGGTGCTGACAAGGACAGCAGGGGGGTACAGCATGAGTGTGGGGTACTGACAAGGACAGCAGGAGGGTACAGCATGAGAGTGGGATGCTGAGAAGGACAGCGGGAGGGTACACCATGAGAGTGGAGTGCTGACAAGGACTGTGGGAGGGTACAGCATAAGAGTGGGGTGCTGACAAGGACAGCATGGTCTTTTGAATCAACTTCCTTGTAAATTTTCTGAATTTAAGAACCTCTGAATTATATTTTTGATAGCTTCAGCAGTGTCTAAGATAAGATAAGGCATACCTTAAACATTTTTCAGCATTTAAAAATATGCAGGAAATAGTGTATATGGGGAACCTGACAGCTGCATGATGACTGTTTCAGCTGGTGTCAATTCCAGAAAGTAATTTTTATAAAAAAATATATACTTTAACATTCATTGCCTTTGCCCTTTTCTTCACTGTTGTGCACTATTGTGCAACCTTGGAAGGAAATATATATATATATATATATATATATATATATATATATATATATATATATATATATATATATTTATATTAGTTCTGGAGGTGAGAGGGTGTCCCTGTGTCCCTACACATGAAATGGTTGTCTCTTGGGGAAAGAACTTTACAGTTCATTGAAAGTGGATTTTAATGATACTGTTTTCTGATATTGTCACTCACTGAAATTACCTTTGGAGAGCTGACATGAATCCTTCAGATGATAGTGGCTCTAATTCTGGCAATATCACCCTTGCTGTTCTGGGCCTAGATGTACCTGAGCTATGTGTGTTGCCTTGGACATTTTATATATATACAATAGTTAGGCGCATCATGGTGCTGGGTTGGTTTAGTATTTACTTTGTGGTAATACTTCTCTGGAGCAAACAAGCCACAATGCATTATTTCTAGTTTGTGGCTGCCACTTTCAAGGAACATTCTATTTAGGTAAGGACTGGATGTTTGATTGACCATATATGGCTACAGAACAGGCAGCATATGGGTGTCATGTTTGGTTCTTAATCTGCTGTATTAGATAATGTGGGCAATACAGTGGCTTTTCAAGCACACTTGGCCAAGGCCGTGTTCAGAAATGAATTTCCTTTTGTCAGTAAAGCATGTCCTTGGGCTCCGTGGGTCATATAGGGAACTCGGATATAGTGGCCATAAGGAGTTTGTGTGTATAACTACTGGAACTCTGTGCATTGTAGTAACAGGCATACTCTCACATACGTTATGTGAGTAGGTTAGTGGTTGCATAATCAATACATTCTTTTATGGGACCAATGGTTTTAAGCAGCATGTATCACCTTCATCTTTAACAGCGAACAAGGGCTATAACACACAAGTGTCCCCTGATGAATTACTGCCATACTAGAAGTAATTTTAGTCACAGTTGCTTTTAGTGCCTTTGTGTTGAACAACAGAAAGAAAGGTTATAGTTGTGCAGGGTTAGTGTCGAAATTATTTTTAAAACTATACATATCTATTTATAACAAAGAAGAGTGAGAAAGGCAGGGTACAGGTTCCAGTGGAGTGGAATTTCAGGGCAGGTGGGCAAAAACCATGGTATGGTCCTAACTGTTTTGTTCTGTTGTAGATAAAAGCTGATTCAGGGATGTCTAATGATCATCTTGCTTTGAACCAAACTGAGCTAGTAATCTTTGTGCCCAAGAAGTCCACACCCCTATAAAAAAGAGAACTTCACCATTCAATCCCTAAATTATACCACCTTCGACATTGTACTGTACCTAACACAAAGCTCCTTGGTGTCATCATGGATGAAAATCTACTCAGTGCATCACCCCAACTATCTCTTGCCTCTTCTTTCCTATTACCATACCTCTCAACCTCTTAGAGTAAGAAATCTGGACAAAGCCATAAAAAAAGTGGTACAAACAGGAATAATTTTGAAATATAGCTCTTAACAAACCTAGAAAGTTGATAGAATAACAGATTTTGCATTAGCATGAAGTTTCTGAAGGGTTTGTTTGTGTCTTTCGGCTTTTCCCTGTTAGGGGTCGCCACAGCAGAACTCCGGTCCGCTAATAATTGGCAGTAGATTTTTACGTGCCGAGTTGCCAGCCCTGATGCACAACCTTCAACGAAGGTACGCCAATTCACGCATGTCTCCACACAGAAGACGCTCTAGCTGAGAATCGAACAGGACAATGTCTTACTGTGAGGCGACAACGCTACCGCAGCACCACTGCCGAAGCCTGAGTTTATGAAGGGTATGAAGTCTAAAACTCAAATGCCTGTCATTATTTTCTAACTTCAGTCTTTAATGATTTGCCACTAATTTACCCGAAAGCCACAATTTTATGAAAAATGACCAAAAATATAAGGCAGAAATCTGTACAGTTGAGAGGTATGCCTATTACCCTCTCTTTAATATGGTGCCCCCCCCTTTCTCACCAACATTCAATTCTCTCTGAAGTCCAAACTAGAGTCATGCTACATCAAAATTGCTAAGTTTGTAACTAGTGCCTCCCACTGCCCACCTGTGTCCCTAAGTCTCTCATCACACTTTCGGTGTTTAGTGTACTGCGTGGTTGTTCATGGGTACATGTTTTTTCTCAAAGGGGATAACTATACATTTCTTGTCGTTAAGCTTGAGCCCATGGCTTTGGCACCAAGCATCTGTTTCTGTAAGGCCCTTTTTTAGAATATCCACATCATTTGGGGATTCAATAATGGCTCCCAATTTGCAGTCATCTGCAAACTTTGTTAGCCAGAGTCCCTAAGTGTTGGCCTGTACTTCAGAGAAGTAGATGCCAAACAAGTGCGGACCCAGGACTGAACCCTGAGGTACTCCACTTGTCACTTGTCTGGAACTGGATTTGGAGTCAGCTACTTTTACAGTCTGGGTTCTGTTAGTAAACCATTTGGCAACCCATCGAGTGATGTAGGGATTTATGCTCAGCATAGTAAGTTTATCTATGATTCCAGAGTGGGGGATGGTGTTGAAGGCCTTGGTGAGGTCCAGATAGGCTGTGTGGACCACCTTACCATTGTCCACAGCTCTGGAGACTGATTTGAAGAAGTCAATCAGGCTCAGGAGACAAGATCAGCCCTTCACAAACCCAAACTGGGTGGGGTCCAGGGTTTGAAGGTTGCCAATGTCTTTGGTTATAAGTTCCACGATAATGTGTTCCATGTCCTTGCAGATCAGGATCATCAGACTGATGGGACTGTAGATCCCCCCTTGTTTAGTGGGATAACTGTAGCTGTGCGCCACTCAGAGGGCACGTAGCCTGAGGTGAGGCTATGATTAAACATGACACTTAGGTTAGGTGCCAGTTAATTTTGTAGTTCATGTAGTACACAGCCCGGGATGTCATCTGCTCCCATGGATGCTGTATTCTTAGCTTTGGTGAGGGTTGTTTCTACCTGTGTGGCTGTGATTACCATAATTTGGCAATCTTTTAGTATTGAGATGGGCCCTTTAGGGGGTGAGAGGGGGTTGAAGTTGGCACTAAATCGATCTGCCAGGATATTGGCAATATCCTTGGGATCAGTACGTTTAATGCCATTCTGTTGTAGCTCAGAGCATAACTGAGCATTGCCATTTAGGTTCTTGACATAACTATAGAATGCCTTGTGGTTGTCTTTGGAATCTTTGGCAATTTTATTTTCGTAACTAGCTTTAGAGGATTTTATGAGGGATCACAGCTTCTTACTGCGGCTGGTAAGGGAGTTTTTTGCATCCTGAGATTTTCCTCTTTTCTGCAACAGTTTCTTTCTTCTGTTGTATAGTTTGTTTATGGCAGGGACCACCAGATTGGCTTCATTTGTTTGGAGGAGAGCGCCTTGGTTCTATTTGGGATGGCACGATTCATGCACGAGTGGATGTACTCGTACAGTGCCTTAGTGTAGGATTCAGCAGTCGAACCTTCAGCTCCTGTCTACATGGGTGTCATGACGTTTGTCACTTCTGACTTCAGTAGCATGACGTTGGCTTTGGAGAAGTTTTTTACGCAGGTTTCCTTACTGGAGGGTGGTGGTGGGATGTGGATGTCAAGGGTGATTTGCTTATGGTCAAACCTGACCAATGAGGGGGTGACCATTGGTGTGGAGCATCTATCTCCCATGTTGGTAATGACCAGGTCTAGGATATTGGAGCCCTTGGTGGGACAATGGATTAGTTGATCCAGGGCACTGGAATTTATGAATTCCAAGAAATGTTGGGAAAAGGTGCTGGTACCCAAGTAGTTTTCCCAGTTAATGGCAGGGTAGTTGAAATCACCCAGTATTAGGGTGTTTGGTTTTATCTTAATATTTTCCAGTATGTTTAGAAAGGTGTAGTGAGAATGTTGGGGCATGGTGGGGGATCTGTAGCAAGCTACAATTTGGATTGCAGTCTTACCTAGTGTTAGTTGCACCTGGAGAATTTCAGATGCATTGTGTTGGGCAACTAGCCCGGAGATGTGAATATCTTTGGTGAATATGGACACTCCTCCACCTTTAGTGTTTCAGTTTTGGTTTGGTGGCCGAAAAGTGTGGTAAGAGTTGTAGCCTGGTATTGCAGGGGTGCTCTCTGGAGCCTTGAACCAGGTCTCAGTTACTGCACAGACATTGATGTTCTCCATTTTTAGGAGTGCCTCAAGAGAGTGCATTTTGATGATTAGGCTTCTAGCATTGAGTAGCATTACCTTCAGATTTTGCATGCTTGTATCTGTTACGGTGGTGGTTTTGTCCTTTGAACCTTGCCTAAAAAAGGCACTATAGGGGTGGCAAGAGCTTTAGCCAGTAACCTGAATCCCAGGGGTGACAGGTGCAGACCATCTCTGGCAAAGCATCGTGGTTTGTTGATCATGTCATCCCAGGCAGATACTGGATCCCCTTTGAATGACACCAGAAGCTTAGCCAATTGTTGAAGTTAATCATTTTGTCCTTATACTGTGGTCTCATTCTGGGTGAAGGCAGGATGTTACTCAGGGCTAGACATACCTGCCTGGGCCACATGATCCAAGAACATTTCCATGTCTCTTTTCATGTACTCCAGGGAGGTACATCTCAAGTCATTCACTCCAACATGGACAATGACAGAATCGTATTTGTATTTGTTGTGGAGTGACTTGAGTGCTTGCATTATGTGGTGGATCCTGGCACCCGACAGGCAGCTGACTGTAATTTTCTCCTTGTTCAGCCTGGTGAGTGGGACATCAGTGTGCCTGACTATAGAGTCACCTATGACTAAAGTGTTGGGCACATTGTCTTGCCTTAGGGACTATTGTTAGGTGGCACACTGGTGTTGTGAGCTATGTGTCACTTTGGTTGTGACTGGTATTTGTTTGCATTTCAACTTCGAAGGTCCTTGTTGCTTGGGCATGTTAATGTTAAGGGCCTCTGCATATGTGGGTTTAGTGTTGCTATGTGTGAGTGTTGATTGTGTGGGTTTTGAAGGGCTATGTGTTGCTTGAGGAGTAGTGCAGGTGTTAACCTTCTCTTCTTGACTGTGTAGCACAATCTTAGCTGGAAGAGAGCTTTGCTTCCAGTTTGGCTATGTAAGTTCATCTCTCACAGGTTGTAGTGTTGGGTGGTAGGAGGAGAGGGTTGTCTGTGTACAAGAGGCAGTTGCTGCATTGCCCTGGTATGCGCAGATTCACCAGGTGGATAGGAGAAATAACTGGAAGCTGACCCTTGGACATGCCTGTTTAGGTGCTTTTTTGAAAAGTACAAGAGCTGTATTCCCTTACCTTTGCAAGGTACTTTGCAATTACAGGCTGTTTAGTGCCTACGATTAATTTCTCCTTATTAACCAGGAGAGTTGAGTGCTTGTATCAGTTTAAGGCTTCCTAGTACTTTCCAGCGGGTTCTAGAGCAAGTGCTAGTCACAGAGGTTCAGATTTTAGTGCTACTACTGAGAAACCAGCTAGTTCTAAGGGAATATTTGAAGAGCAGACTTTCTGGCACCTAGAATAGTTTAACCATAGCCATGCAGGCTGCATGATGCAAAAAATGTACAAACACGTGTGTTTTTAAGCCACAAAGTTGAAAGGGATAGAAATCAGCCCAAAATGGCTAAAATTATAATTTCAGAGCTGGAAACCACTCCTCTAGTGTTAGATAGGCAGTACAATGCTTACCACTCCCACTGGTAAGCAGCAGGACTTCTCTCTACCACAGCAAGGTCTGGATTGCTTGGAACACAGAAAATAAAGTCCTGAAATCAGCAAAGCCTGGGATCTGGACTATACTAGCTAGGAAAGGTGACAAATGAGCAAACAAGATAGTATTTTTTTTTTTTGGTTAAAACAGGCTAAACAATGCAATAATATATCATCCTAACAGACAGCTAAACAATGTAATAATATATCATCCTAACAGACCACTCCAATCCAACAACCAACTGCTTATAAATGTAGAAAAACCCAAACTCTCAACTAGGCAGATGCTTTATTCCTTTACCATCGCAAAACTCTGGAAGACCCTCCCCCCAACACTCAGACCCACCTGCTCAGTAACCCTCTTCAAGACATCTGTTAAACAACACCTCTCCTCATCTTGGCTGTGCACATGTCCTAACTCCACATCTCATATAACCTAACTTCAACCATCACAGCTATTCTCACCCCCACACCACTACTCTGGAATCTCCCCATCTTGTCTACTTCTACTACCCCCATTGTCCCACCATTGATCCCTCCTGTCTCCTTCCCTTTTTCCATTACCCCTATCGACCTATCATTGAAGCAGGTGAGACATTCAGCTACTCTCACATCCTACCTTAATATCACACCACCATTTAAATCTACATAATATCCATTGACTCTACTGGTTCCTACAACAGTACTCATATAGCCTATCACAACAGTACTCATATAGCGTTTTGCTCAACTATTATACCTCCTAAATGTATTACAATTTAGTACCTAGACTCCAATTAATTCCTGTATCTACTCTGCACCAACAGCATTAAGTGTCCTATTTAAATTTTGCTTGCTGAAAAATACTCATATGGAATGTTCACTGTATTGCTTGTATAATATCTTGGAATGTATATGTTGTCATGTATATACTCTGTATTGCTTGTATACTATCTTGGAATGTATATGTTCTCATGTATAGGTTCATAGGTTCATAGGTTAGTACTAAGCTAACTGCCCTTGCGAGCCATTTTAAGCTTAGCCAATTATCCCTTGTGAGACTCAAACCCTGCACCTTGTGTTTGTAAGGCAAACACCTTAACCATTAGGCCACCCTCCCAACCCTGTATTGTTTGTATATACCCTGTATTGTTTGTATACTATCTTGGAATGTATATGTTCTCATGTATATACTCTGTATTGCTTGTATACTATCTTGGAATGTATATGTTGTCATGTATATACTCTGTATTGCTTGTATACTATCTTGAAATGTATATGTTCTCATGTAAACACTCTGTATTGCTTGTATAATATCTTGGAATGTATATGTTCTCATGTATATACTATGTATTGCTTGTATACTATCTTGGAATGTATATGTTCTCATGTATATACTCTGTATTGCTTGTATACTATCTTGGAATGTATATGTTCTCATGTATATACTCTGTATTGTTTGTATACTATCTTGGAATGTATATGTTCTCATGTATATACTCTGTATTGCTTGTATACTATCTTGGAATGTATATGTTCTCATGTAAACACTCTGTATTGCTTGTATACTATCTTGGAATGTATATGTTCTCATGTATATATTTGTATTGCTTGTATACTATCTTGGAATGTATATGTTCTCATGTATATACTCTGTATTGCTTGTATACTATCTTGGAATGTATATGTTCTCATGTACATACTCTGTATTGCTTGTATACTATCTTGGAATGTATATGTTCTCATGTATATACTCTGTATTACTTGTATACTATCTTTGATTTAGAATGATGACTTATTTATTTTTTCATTCACTGTATAAGCTGCCAATCATATGTCCCAAATGTCTCTTTTAATGTAAATTCTGTATTGTATGTGAAATGTCTTATATGTGGAGTTTTTCTACCCGAGACTCCACTGCAAATGGACGCTTCTGGCCCAGTTGGACCATCCCGGTAAACAAACGCAAATAAATAAATAAATGAATAGGTATGGCTATAATTCTGTCAGGTAAAAACTGAAGGGAAAGGCATCTGGCATCTATGTTGTAAAGCCTTAGAACATGTCACACTTGAGGTCATATTACTGATAAAGGTTTCTGCCTAACCTTCTAATGGTTTAACATTTGCTGAATACATTGTTATAGGAAATGGGTGGAGATATATGAATCAGTATTGTTCACAGAAAGATGGTAACATCAAACACACTATTAATGCAGTTTGAGTAGACTGATATAAAGAACTGATGGACTTCTTAGACTCATTCCTTTTCCTTTAAGTCACTGGTAAAGCTCAAAATAATTACGTCCTATGTGAAAAATGACCCTTAACATGATCGGTGGAGTGAAAAAATGTAATTAATAGTAGTACAGAAAAGATTCATATTGATAATACATCAGCAGCCACTCTTGTTTATTTCTAAGCCAAGAAAGACAGTGTTTTGTAATAAGAGTAGTACTGCTGCAGACCCAGGCATGCTTTCTAGTAACATAAGCCTATGACATAGAACTAGAGAGGACAAAGGAGCATGGTAATGTTAAATAAATTTCACTAGTACTGCATGAGGAGGCATAAAATCTAAACACTGCAGATCCACTGGATATGTTCTGTTCAGTTGCCAGTGATCAACAAACTTAACCAAAGAGAAACCAGAAAGGGCCTATTGTCCAAGCACATGGCATCATCGTAAAGTGATAGTTGAAAGGGAATGATCACTTCACCCTGCATTTGCAGTCCAGGCTGAACCTTACCATGTGAAGTACAGTGCTAAATGGGTTCTTGTTGCAATTTAATGGAATTTAACTGTGATCTCCAGCATGAAGGTTGATTTATATAAGTAACAAGGCAATGGGACAGCCCTCAGATTGGTACTGCAGGTAGGAATGCAGGTAGGAATGCCCCCTGCAAAAATGTTTTAGAAGTTTAGCTAAGACATTTGCAAATCACTGCTGTTTTAGTGAAATGGCAATTTAGTTTTTGTACATTAGGGCTCCACAGGATCATAGGATCGTAGGTAGTTACTAGGCTAATGGCCCTAGGGCCTTCACAAGCCTAGCCAAGTTCTACCTTTGTTAACCATTATCAGCATCTATTGCCCCTGTCCAAGAGAGACACAGGTGGAACCCCCGGGGTGAATTTACAGTTAGTCATCCAATCGTCCAGATTGTGTTTGAAGAGGGCCAATGAGGTGCTCTTTTTGAGATGAAGTGGGATTCTGTTCCAAAGGTGTGATAATATCTGAGAGACGAATCTGCCCCCTCCAGCAGATTCTAGTAATGTCATATACCAGGTTAAGTTTTTTAGAGTGTGTAACCCATGTGCTATTTGACTTGCCAAAATGCAGCATTTCCAATAAAACAGTGTCAGAGATTGCCCAACACACAAGGCATAGCTCGCCTCTAAGTAGTCAGTATGAAGCAGAATAAAGTGACAGTGATTTCAGCTGATCTACAAAGGAAAATGCTGAAAACCTTGAATTTTTTATTGTGAGGAACCTTTGTGGTCTCTCCAATTGCTGTAGGTGCTTAGAAAAGTATATATAAAGACAGGCATTGTACTAAATTATTGGCCTGATGAGGGAAGTGTACAAGGAGGTTATAGCTTGCCCTTACTTATGAGATGTGCAATATATAATGCCCTTCTTACCACGGTGGAGACATGGTGATCAAAGGTAAGGTTGCTGTCAACCTGTGTCCCCAGGTCTCTCATCAGTGAGTGCATATTTAGGGTGTTGCTATTGATGTGGTAGTTAACAGGAACCTCACCCTTACCAAAAGGGATGGGAATACATTTTTTTGCTTTGAGTTTAAGGCTGTGACTTTGGCACCAATCGTTTGTTTGCATAAGACCATCTTGTAGGATGTTGACATCATTTGGAGATTCTGTGACCACTCGCAGTTTGAAGTCGTCAGCAAACTTTGTCAACCACAGACCTTGATTTTTTTCTTGTACTTTGGAGAAATAGATTCCAAACAGTAGATTTATTTATTATTTATTTATTTGTCAATTGCTAACTGAGTTAGTCCAACTGAGCCAGTGACCCGTTTTCAGTGAAGACCCTAGGAGGAAAGCTCCAGACAGTTATTACAAGTTACATAAAGAAAAACATCTGACAGTGAAGTTGTATGCACAAATTACAATAATGTGCTTTACATGAGAACATTCAAAATTTACAAAAGGCCTGAGAATTAAGTTTACATAAACATCACAATAATGTGCATAACATGCAGTACAAAAGTTAGAATTTTTTTTATTAACAAAATGAAAAAGAGATGCCAGTGAGGTAAGACACTTGCAACAGGTGGGTGTTAAACGTATGACAGGTAGTAAGGTGGGATGTAAGTGGGATTATTATTGCTACATCAGTAGAGGTCCCAAGACTGATCCCTGTGGAATGCCACTGGTTACAGGTCTGCTGTTTGAGGTGGATTTCCCTACTTTGACTGTATGGGCTCTGCCAGTGGGCCATTTGGTGACCCACCTAAAGATATAAGGGTTGATACCTAGCTATTTGAGTTTGTCAATGATGCCTGAGTGGTGTATAGTTTCAATAACCTTGTCTAAATCTAGGTAGGCTGTATGCACAGATTTCCCCTTGTCAAAGGCCTTGGTGACTCTCTCGAAGAAGTCCACCAGGTTTAACAGAGATGATCTTCCCTTGGCAAACCCAAACTGAGTAGGGTCAAGTGTTTGGAGATTACCTATATCTTTTTAGATAAGGTCCACGATGATTCACTGCAAGGCCTTGCAGATAAGGCTACTGAGGCTAATAGGTCTATAGTTCCTGAGGTCAATAGAAGCACCACTTTTGTGCAGGGGGATAATGGTGGCCATTGTCCATTCAGCTGGGACAAAGCCGACGCTTAGACTATGATTGACAAGAGTACCCAATGGTGTTGCTAATTCTTGTTAAGCCCATGTTGTATGCAGCCAGGGATGTTATCAGGTCCAATAGATGTTGTGCTTTTGGCCTTGGAGATGGCACTTATGATCTGCTCTTTAGAGATACAAGGTAAGGGAAAGTTGGTAGGGATGTCATGGGGTATGTGTGGTGGGGACAGAAGCATGAAGTTTTCACAGAACCTGATGGCTAACAGATTAGCTATGTCCACAGGCTCAGTATATGTGGTATTATTTACTACCAGTTTAGGGCAAATCTGGGTCTTTCCTTTTAGGTTACAGATGTTACTAAAGAATGCCATATGACTGTCCTTAGTTGAGGAAGCTAATTTGGATTCATAATTTTCTTTTGAGGACTTTACAAGAAGTCTTATTTGCTTATTTAAGTTGAGGAGGAAGTGTTTCCAGTTTAGGGCCTGCTCCCTCTTATTCTTATATAGTAATTTCTTATTATTGTTAAGCCTGTTAATGGCAGTTGTCCACCAGGCAGGTTTGCTCTTCCTTAAGAGCTTGTTTTGGTCCTATCCAGTATGGATGAGTCAATGCAGTTATACAGACATAGTGGTGTAGGACTTAATATAGTTGTTAGCTTCATCTTTGGGGGGGAAGTGCAGTGAAGCTATTTATAACCTCCCTTAAGAGGTTATAATCTGCTTTGGAGGAGTTCTTTAGTCTACTTGATGCTACTGTGGGGGGGGGGGGGTCAGAGCTCACCAGAGTAGACCTCCCCGTGTGGGTGCTACAGCAGTCCCCAGCATTGGTAAGCACCAGATCCAGGATGTTGGTGCCCCTTGTGGGGGTGTCAACCAGCAGGTCAAGGGCAATAGAGTAAACAAAGTCGAGGAACAGTCAATGGATGGGTAGCTGAAGTTGCCCAAAACCAAGGTATTCAGATGTATCTCGATAGACTCAAGTAGATCCAAATAGGCAGACTGGGTGTCCTGACTCACCACAGTACAAGGACAAAATGATTGACTTTAACAATTGGCTAAGCTTCTGGTGTCATTCTAAGGGAATCCAGTATCTGTCTGCCTGGGATGACATGATCGACAGACCACGCTGCTTTGCCAGAGATAGCCTGCACCTGTCGCCCATGGGATTTCGGATACTGGCAAAGGCTCTTGCCACCCCTATAGTGCCTTTTTTAGGCAAGGTTCAAATGACAAATTCACCACTGTAGCAGGTACAAGCAAGCAAAATCTGAGGGTAATGCTACTCAATGCTAGAAGTCTAAACCTCAAAATGCACTCACTCGAGGCACTCCTTAAAATGGAGAACATTGACATCTGTGCAGTGACAGAGACCTGGTTCAAAGCTCCAGAAAGCACCCTTGCATTACCAGGCTATAATTCATGCCACACCTTTCGGCCACCAAACCCGGACCAAAACACTAAAGGTGGAGGAGTATCCATATTCATTAATGATATCCACACCTCCAAGCTAGTTGCTCAGCATAATGCATCCAAGATTATCCAAGTTCAACTAACTCTGGGCAAAACTGCAATCCAGATTGTAGCTTGCTATAGATCCCCCCACCATGCCTCAGGATTCCCACTCCTCTTTTCTTAATTCACTAGAAATTATTAAGGTACACCCCAACACTCTAATAATGGGTGATTTCAACTACCCTACCATTAACTGGGAAAACTACTCATGTACCAACTCTTTTGCTCAACGTTTTCTGGAAATCATTAATTCCAATGCCTTGGATCAGCTTATCCACACCCCCACCAGGGGCAGCAATATCCTAGACCTGGTCATCACCAACATGGGTGACCGGTGTTCCACACCAGAGGTCAGCTCCTCGTTGGTCAGATCCGACCACAAGCTAATCACCCTAGACATCCACATCCCGGTCCCACCCCCATAAGGAAAACAGCCTTAAAAAATTTCTCCAAATCCAACTTCACGCTTCTTAAGACAGAAGTGGCAAACTTCACGACACCCATGTAGATAGACAATAGAGGTATGACTGCTGAATCCTACACAAATGCACTTTATAAGCACTTACACAAGTGCATGGATCGTGCTATCCCTAACAGAACAAAGATGCTATCCTCCAAAAAAAGGAAGCCAATCTGGTGGTCTTCTGCCATAAACAAACTATACAACAGAAGAAAGAAACTGTTGCAAAAAAGAGTAAAATCCCACGATTGGAGGAACTCCTTGGTCAGCTTCAGTAAGAAGCTGAGATCCTTCATAAAATCCTCCAAAGCTAGTTATGAAAACAAAATTGCCAATGATGCTAAAGACAACCACAAAGCATTCTATAGCTATGTCAAGAATCTCAATGGCAACACTCAGATCTGCTCTGAGTTACAGCACAATGACACTAAATATACAGAACCAACTGATATTGCCAACATCCTGGCAGATAGGTTCAGTGCTAACTTTACCCCCCTCTCACCCCCTAAAGGGCCCATCTTCATACCAGAAGAATGCAAAGTTCCTGTAATCATGGCTGCACAGGAAAAAACCTCATTCTCCAAAGCCAAGAACACAGCATCCATGGGACCTGACAACATCCCAGGCTGCCTTTTACATGAACTACAGAATGAACTGGTACCCCACCTAAGTACCATGTTCAATCATAGCCTCACCTCAGGCTTTGTGCCCATTGAATGGCGCACTGCAACAGTTATCCCACTCCACAAAGGGGCGGGGCCACAACAGACCCCGGGAACTACCACCCCATTAGCCTGACGAGCCTCGTCTGCAAGGCCATGGAACGTATCATCATGGAACTCATAAACAAAGACATTGGAGATCTCCAAACTCTGGACCCCACACAGTTTTGGTTTGTAAAAGGCAGATCATGTCTCCTAAACCTGATAGACTTCTTTGAAGTACTCACCAAAGCCATAGATGAGGGTAAGGTGTTTCACACAGCCTATCTAGATCTCACCAAGGCATTCAACACCATCCCTCACTCTGGAATTATAGACAAACTCACTAAACTAGGCATAAATCCCTATGTCACAAGATGGGTTGCCAAATGGCTTACTGACAGAACCCACACTGTGAAAGTAGTAGACTCCAAATCAGACTTCAGACCAGTGACAAGTGCAGTACCACAGGGTTCAGTCCTGGGTCCTGTCCTGTTTGGTATCTACTTCTCTGAAGTACAGGCTAACACAGAAGGTCTTTGGCTAACTAAATTCGCAGATGACTGCAAACTAGGAGCCATAATCGAAACTCCGAATGATGTGGACATCCTACAAAAGGGCCTCACTGAGACAGATGCCTGGTGTCAAAGACATGGTCTCAAGCTCAATGCCAAAAAGTGCATTGTCATCCTCTTTGGTAAAAACTCTGTACTCATGAACTACCACATAGGTGGTAGTCTACTTAACACCAAAAGTGTGACAAGAGACCTTGGGACACAGGTGGACAGTAGTCTCTCCTTTGATAATCACATCACCACAGTGGTCTGGAAATCCTTCTATGTGGCACACCTCATCACAAATGTTTCTCATCCAGAAAAAAAGAGGTCATTGTTCCCTTCTACTCATCACTCATTAGACCCATTATAGAGTACAATGCCCCTTTTGGTATGTACCTCACAAGACATCTACAACAACTGGAAAGACCACAAAAATACCTCACAAAGAGGATTACTGGGCTCAAACAGATGCCTTACGCAGACCATCTCAAAAAACTCCAGCTTTACTCCGTCGCATATCGCCTACTCAGAGGCGACCTCTGCCTAATATACAAAGCTATGTCAAACCCAGAGCTGTTGGACATGCTCCACTTAAAGAAATCCCAATCCCTCCGAGCTACATGCTCTAGGGACCTAAACCTTGTCACCACAATAAACAGAGCATGCTGGAGGGATAGATTTCTGTCCCAGAGACTTCCCATACTCTGGAACAGACTGCCTATCTATGTCAAACAGAGCTCCTCATTAGCACTCTTCAAGAAAAATCTTGATGATTGGATGGGTAATAGAAAATTCATCTCAGGGATCACTTCTGTGATTCTGCTTGACAGGGGCACAGGAAAATAATTTTCTTGGGTGGCAAAAGCCAGGGTACCTTTTTGGCTAGGCTTGTATAGGCCCTAGGGCCAATAGCCTAGTATCTACCTATGAATCTATGAACCTATGTAGGGGGTCCTGTAGGTGGCAATGACTTGAATAGGTGTCCTACCAACAGTTAGTTGCACCTGAATTATATCCAGGGTAATCATACTGTTTAACCAATCTGGAGGTGTATTTATCTTTAATGAATATTGATACACTGCCTCCTTTAGTATTCATGCTTATAGTTTTTGGTCTGAAAGTGTGGAAGGAGGTGTAACCTGGTATGGCTGGGGTGCTCTCAACAGCCTTGAACCAGGTCTGCATGACTGCCCAAATATCTGAGTCTTCCAATGTTAGGGCTACTTCCAGTGAGTGCAGTTTCATTCTAAGACTTCTAGCATTTAGCGCCTACCTTGAGGTTGTTTTTTTGCTGAAATTTTTACATTGAGGGTTTTGTCCTTGTGACTTTGCCTAAAAAGGCAGTATGGGAGTGGTAAGAGACTTTGACAGTAGCCAACATCCCAGGGGTGTCAATGAAGGCCATCTCTGGCAATGCATCAAAGCCTATCAATCATGTCATCCCAGGCTGACAAAAACTGGATCCACTTAGAATGACACCAGAAACTAAGCCAATTATTGAAGTCAATGAGTTTCTGTTTATATTGTGGTATCATCCTAGGTGAGGGTAATATGTTGCTCAAGGCTAGGGACATACCTGCCTGTGACACATGATCAGAGAGCTCAATCATGTCTCTCTTTATTTAGTCCAGGGAGGTACATCTCAAGTTCTTCATACCAACATGTACTATGACCAAATCATAATGGTACTTGTTATTGGGAGACTTGAGTGCCTGCCTTATATGATGAATACTGTCACCAGAAAGACAGCTATGACTGTCTCCTTGTTCAGCCTGGGAGACGTTTGTGTGTCTCACTATAGAGTCTCCTATGTCTAAGATATTTGGAGTGGATGTGCGTTGCCTTATGGGCTTTGATGGTGAGACACTTGTGCTTGTGTCATTATGTGTATTGTGTGTTTTGGGTGTTATGGTTGGTTTAATATGTATGTGTTTTGTAGGTCTCTGGTGTTTAGGTAGAATCTTGTGAGCACCTCCACATATGTTGGTCTATGTGTATGCTGTGTGTTATGAGTAGGAGGTGTGGTAGGTGAGCTGACAATCCACTCTGTATTGCTATCTATTGCACTAGAGTTCTGTGATTCCATATTCATAATGTAGCTGTATCTCTCACAAATGTACAGCAATGATTTAGAAGTAGGGGGTTGTCAGTGTACATGTTGCTTTTGCTACACTGCCTCAGTAGACCCATGTAAACCAGACTGGTAGGTGAAAATGAGGGAAACTGACAGTTCATGGTCCCAGGAATAATCTTGGTCTCTGGCTATAACAGTTGAAGAGTGAATACAGCGGGGGCAAGTATTAGTAGGTTTAGGTGTGAGGAGCTCTGGTTTAGGTAATATTTGCAAGGCTACAGAGCAGGTGTCTGTAACTGACAATCCCTCTGTGCAGTAGTGCAATATGCTGTGCGCTGCACAAGCAGGCACAAACAAGCACAAACCAGTTCAAATACTGGCTATCTAAGGCAGAAAAACAAGAACCAGCCAAAGTTCAAATTATCCAATCAAAACACCCTAAACAGAGCCCTACAGTAGTAACTCTAGCTAGATCAGAACAAACTGTACTTCCTTCCATGGGGGCACAGCTGGGCTTCTACAGACAAAAGATTACTGTTTTACATGTTCCAAATGTCACCATCAGTACTAGATCCAGTAACCCTGAACCTAGTCTATGCTAGCGTGTTTCAAGTAGAGCAACAATTAAAATGAACAGAGCAAGCAGATGAACAGCAATTACAGTTGTATGAGGAATTCAATTAGCAAACAATTTTAAAAAATGCAGTAAAATACAGTTGCACATTTTATACAAACAGTTATGCAGCAAATATTGTTTTAGTTAATCAGAAGTGCAGAAAGCAATTGAAAATAAGTACTTATCTTTTGTAGTCTCTCAGCAACTATTTCGAAAACAGTAGAACAAGGGCAGAAGTCCTAACTCACTGCAGCTTTGAGCAAACAAGCACAAACCAGTTCAAACACTGGCTATTTAAAGCAGAAAAACAGGAACCAGCCAAGTTCAAGTTATCCAATCAAAATGCCCTAAACAGAGCCCTGTAACTCTAGCTAGATCAGACCAAACTGTGTCTTCCTACCATGACGGCACAGCTGGGCCTCTCCAGACAAAAAATAACTGTTTTACAAGCTCCAAAGGTCACAAACAGTACTAGATTTAGCAAGCCTAAACCTAGTCTATGCTAATGTTTTTCAAGTGCAGCAACAAGTCAAATGAACAGAACAAGCAAATGAACAGCAATTAGAGTTGCAAGAGGAATTCAATTAACAGACAATCTAAAGAATGCAATAAAATACAGTTGCACAGTTTAAACACACAGATATGTAGTAAATATTGTTTCAATGAATCAGTGCAGAAAACAGTTGAAAATAAGCCCTTATCTTTTGTAGTGTCTCAGTATGTATTTGGAAAATAGTAGATCAAGGGCAGAAGGTATAACTCGCTGTAGCTTTGAGCAAATGTCGTCGGGTTTCATCATTGTGATAGGGAGCCATGGTAAATGCATTAAAGTTCAGGGCCCAATTTCTTAACACCATATACAAGGGAGATTTAGTCAACAGGATGATGAAGTGTCTGGTCTGTTGTTTTGTGTAGAAAATGCAAGAAAATTAAGATATTATACTAGATGCACTGACATAATGACTACCTTTCACAATGGCCATGGCAGCATACCCATAATTTTATTTTCAGTCACTTATGGACTCGGTGTTTTCATTTGCTGTGACTATATACCATGAATGAATGGATGGAGATTATTCATATGGAACAAAGTACCTCAGGGAAGAATGTTACGTTACTATGAGTAATGCCGCCTCAAAATAGCCTTTCAGATCAGATTTAAAGACAGAATATTGAATTGCCCACCACACGTATTATTGCCTCCCCAGTTTTAAAACCAAGTTGGTAGAAAGTGCATCACATTTAGCAGTATGGCAAATGTGCAAGGTAAATGCAAGAGTGTGAACATGCACAATGAGATGGGCCTTTTCTCTACTTTTCAAACTGCAGTAAAGTTGAAGTTCATTCTCTCTCTACTGGCTAGTGTTATTTAGTCATATGCATATGCAGCATACCTCAAATGTCCAGATTTTAACAGAATGTCCAGATGTTTGCCTCATGATTTTGGTCTCTTCCTCATAAAATTTGTGTTTTTTTTACATATCACTGAGGATTGAAATCACTAGATCTTTCTTTCACACTTGTTTCACACTTCATATCCTTCAATAAATGCATGATAACACAACTTCTATTATTTCAGCAACTTTCTAAGTTTATAAGAGCAGTACTTAAAATCTGTCCCTATTTTTGGGCCTTTGTCCTCACATTATTTTACTTTTTGTTCAGATTTCTGAAGCTAAGAAGTTGAAAGGTTTGCTATGCAGTGCAACAACCTCTGCTGGACACAGCATTACTTGCCTCTTGCCTGACTGTTGTGACTTGGAAGATTATCTTTTCTCAAGAGGGGTTAAAAGGTGCTCTGGACAAGCATTCACTATATAGAAAAAGGAAGAGGCTTACTTTCCTTGGGGAGAGATTGGGAAGCATTGAGAAGATTGTGAAACAGTTTGGAACCAGAATGTGTAGCACTGATGATTTGATATGTAATGAAATTAACTTGCCTCCAATCACGCCAGATATACTGAACCCTGGTTTCTTGCTCAGACAGCTTTAGGACTGTAGTGCCCTTAGGCTAGCTGTTAGTTGAGCTGGTTGGATAATAATGCTCTGACTTCCTTGGTGACATCCTTCCCAAAGTTATCAAAGTCCAGCGCATGTGAATCTGAGTAATCCATAATTTGTTGGAGAGAACATGGTGACAGTCTGGACTGTTCAAGAAACAAACTTTTTCTAGATAATCACTTGCTGAACACTCTAGGGATCTGTTAATAATACCACTACAGAAACAAATACAAAAGTTATACTCTTAATGCTCAATAATTTTCACTTAGAGTTGGACACTGAGCCTACCAAATTCTAAAGACCAGCCTCATCTTTCAACAAGATCCCAGATTTAATGAATAGATTTCATTTTTTATGTATAGCTTCATAATTTTAATTACTCAACATTAATATAATTATGCTCTCAGGTAAAAAGTCACAACCCTCCTCCCCCAAAACCTGTGAAAGTAGCCTACAGCAATGTATGCATGATTTGAATTTACAGTTTAACATTAACTCTTGAATCTATGCAGCCTTTAACATCTATTAGGTTAGAAGGCCATGGCAGCCTTAAGCAAAGTAAAACTGTAGTTTATACCATGACATCTCAAGCATATGCAATTCAGCTCAGAAAATTAAAATTCAGCAAACGCATTCTCAAATAAATGGCATTCATAAGACCATAACTAAGAAGACCGAAATGTTATTAACAACATTCTTAGCTTTTCACAGAGCTGTTTTACTTTTGCTGTCAGCCTCAATGCCTCTTTGCAATCAAAGAAAAACAAGTTTCTTGCATCAGCAGAACTAAAACCACTCATGTCATTAGCCAGTTAAAGTTCAATTGCCCTTTTATAATATCTCAGTCATATAACGTAATTAGAAGGATGGGACCACATAAAGTTCTTTGACCTGATGGAATATAATCAGATTTACAGAGGTAATTTTCGTAAATGTGTTACTTAAATTCTGCAATAATATGCAACAAGAAGTTAAACCACTAAAATGTTAACAGCCTCCAACCATTGCCTTGATCCCTTTTTTGGCGTGTTTTTACATGCTTATTTTATAATTTGCAGAAACTATAGTATTTATATATACTGCATGCATATATATGTATGTATGTATATATATATATATATATATATATATATATATATATATATATATATATATATATATATATATATATATCGAGAGAGGGAGTTTTAGCTCTATATATAGATAGATATAGCTACTCACACACACACACACACACACACACACACACACACACACACACACACACACACACACACACACCTATATATAGTTAGATTAAGCTACAAACACACACACACACACACACACACACACACACACACACACACACACACATATATTTGTGTCTGTGTGTATGTGTCTATGTCTAAATTCCATTCTTAAAATACCATGCCCACATAGACTGATTGATGCAAACCTAGTTTTATTGCAGACTGACTCAAAATATTATTAAGAAATACATTATCATAGTTCTATGAGCCTTGCTATCTCAATGACATAGAAAGATAGATCCTTAATTATAGCCCATAATACTCAAGACTGAGACTGACTAATAACGTGCTGATGAGGGTGGGAATGAAGGTCTGATGACTACATTTCCTACTGGTGATAGGAAATTGGCTTGATTCAGCTGCATTACTGACACCTGGCTGTGGCTGGGGGAGCAGCAAGCAGAATTATGGGACATGGTAATATATATGGTCTGCCAATCACTGGAGTTAGATTTGATACTTGCAGGGAAACAAGCATGTGCCACTGGTCTAGTACTGCAGACTAGGACTGGACAGTGCACGAGGCTGACCTCTTAGGGACCAAAATCCATGGGACTTGCAGGATAATGCAATAATCTCTAGTGGCCAGTTCTAAACCTACACTCTTAGCTGAACAGCCATGGTAGAAGGCAACAAATGAGCAGTTTGGGATGCAGACTGGAGGCCAATAATCATCAGATGCTCAGGAAAGAAAAATATAAAACTATTATTCTGTATTCTGAAAAAGAACTATTCATTTAACTGGGCTCATTTTGAAGTGCTATGTATTTCTGAATTATTTTTTTTATCTAAGCATTGCATGATATCTATTTGAACTTTTGTATATGACTTTAAATAGGGCCCACCATCTCCATACCTGTTGTATTACCTGAAACACATTGGGCAGGATTCACGAAGCCTCCGTGTAAGAGTTATAACTCATACACGGAGGCTGCAGTTAAACGGAGTGATGTCAGCATGCTCTGCATATTCATGAGAGCATGCTGAATCACACCTAAGGCTAATACGGTCCATGTAAGACAGTAGGGGGCATGTCCGTAGGCCGAGCCCTGTAAGCGGACACGCCTCCAGAAGAGTAAAAGTGCCCAAAGTAAACACCCACGCTAGAGTCCATGGAAATGTGAATAAACACAACACAACACATGTCCCCACAGACTACGAACATAAAATGTACAACTGAACATCACATAATTTTTTTTTAAATTGTAAAGATGTTTAACCGTGAGTCTTTCGTTATGCGTGCCCGTAGCGCAGCTACAGTTAGCAGTCAGTGGGAAAGCATATAAGAACTAAATATGCAAAGTAAGCCAAGAAGCCAAGAAGGGTAATGTGCATCATGTAGTGTGATCCCCTGATTTCAAAAAAGCACATGTTTTTCATACAGAATTGCACACACACAGAGTCCCCACATCCAAACACACACACATGCCATTTACAGGTTTCAAACTCCTACCTAACTATATTATGACACTCGGGAGAGACGCATTAGCAGAGTGCGCTATTCGAATTACTGGGAGGTTTCCCTTCTCCTGCTGTACTTATAGGGTGCTGACATCATCAGTGTTTAGAAAGGGGAATGTGCATCCTGTCATGTGTTCTCCTAGTTGCCAAAAGGGATATTTCCATCATACAGACTTGCACACACACTAGCCCCCTCCACACACACTGAGCATTTGCAGGATACAAACCCCTACCTAACTATGTTCTGACACTCGAGACGGACACATTAGCAGAGTGTGCTATTCGCATTACTGATACGCTTCTCTTCTCCTGCTGTACTTATAGGGTGCTGACATCATCTGTGTTTAGAAAGGGGAATGTGCATCCTGTAGTGTGTTCTCCCAGTTGCCAAAAGGGACATTTCCCTCACACAGAGTTGCACACACACACTAACCCCCCTCATCCAAACACACATACTTGCCATTTGCAGGATTCAAACCACTATCTAACTATGTTATGACACTCGAGTCAGACGCATTAGCAGAGCGTACTATTCGCATTATTGGGAGGCTTCCCTTCTCCTGCTTTACTTATAGGGTGCTGACATCATCAGTGTTTAGAAAGGGGAATGTGCATCCTGTAGTGTGTTCTCCTAGTTGGCAAAAGGGATACTTCTTTCATACAGTCTTGAACACACACTAACCCCCTTCACACACACAGGATTCAAACCCCTACCTAACTATGTTATAACACTTGAGATGGATGCATTAGCAGAGCGTGCTATTCGCATTACTGGGAGGAGTCCCTTCTCCTGCTGCACTTATAGGGTGCTGACATCATCAGTGTTTAGAAAGGGGAATGTGCATCCTGTAGTGTGTTCTCCTTGTTGGCAAAAGGGATACTTTTTTCATACAGTCTTGAACACACACTAACCCCCTCCACACACACTGAGCATGTACAGGATTCAAACCCCTACCTAACTATGTTATGACACTTGAGACGGACGCATTAGCAAAGCGCGCTATTCGCATTACTGGGAGGTTTCTCTTCTCCTGCTGCACTTATAGGGTGCTGACATCATCAGTGTTTAGAAAGGGGAATGTGCATCCTGTAGTGTGTTTTCCCAGTTGCCAAAAGGGACATTTCCCTCTCACACACACAAACCCCACTCACCCACCCCCACACACACACACACACACACACTGAGCATTTGCAGGATTCAAACCCCTACTTAACTATATTATGACACTTGAGGGAGACGCACTAGCAGAGCGCACTATCTGAATTACTGGGCATCTGTTCTGCACCTGCAGTATTTATAGGGTGCTGACATCTTTATTTCTACAGAGGTATGTACATGTAGTACTACCTGTCAGGTGGGGGATAGCATATATATGCATTTACAGCCACCTACGTCAGGGTCAGATATGCACATTGCACTGGCAGGTTATGTTCTATACCATGCTTTGTGACCACAGGACCTGTAACACACAACACAACCAGTCCAGAACACCACACCCACATCCAGGACACACACTTAGCTTCCCTGGGAACAGTGCTGGGATATGCAGGTGTTCACATACACCATTCCAGTTGTTAACATCAGGTACAGGCATATTGTGTGTGAGAACTACTCAGGCCTCTACCACTTTACCCTACAGCCACTACAATTTGTGGGTCCATGTGCTATGGCAGAACCACACACCACAGCCACATGGCGGAATACATATTGCACCTGTCCATCTGCAACGTGGGTACTCCCTGTTCCACACCAGAGGTAGACCACCATTATTGATATCTGACCATACCCACCTTTCCCTGGACATCCATATCCCATCTCCACCCCCAGGCAAGGTTGTCACTGCACACAAACTGTATTTAGCACAAGCAGACTCTACACTTGTGAAGACTGGGGTGGAGACTTCAGAGGACCCATGCTGGGGGACTATACTGGCCACTCAGCATAATCCTTGACAATTGCATTCTATGAGCATGTGTACGGTTTGCATTGATCATGCTATCCCACATATACCCATGACTGCTCCACAACAAGACACCTGTCAGCTGTACACCAGCCATATATGCACCATACAACAGACATAGTGAGCTAATACATTGCAGAGCTGTAGCCCACAGAGGGAGGACATCTGTGAACAGTTCTGGCACGGCACTTCATTCACACATAATCATTACAACACAGTGTTAACAGTGGAATCGTCCAGAGAATGCAGATAGGGCTCCCCTCAGTCTGTTATTGATGGACACCTACTGTCAGAGATCCTCAGCAACCCTCTCCCAGCACACACCGACAACATGGCTGTGGCTTAGCACATTCAATCCCTGGGACCTCCACGGTGCCCTGCTTGACAGAGGCACAGCTCACTAGCCTCACATGTTGCCTTCTGTGACCTACTTTACAGTGGCACAGTAGCCTACTGTCCTGGGGATGCAGATGCCAAGCACACTCTGGCTGAGCTGTCATTCCCTAGGGCAACAAGCCTAGTATTGACCTCTACACCCATATGTTCAATTGTCTGATGCACAATATTTGTTGTGCTGTTCTACTGTTTGCAGGTCTTTATTGCCATAGCATTCCCTGTTCCTATGACCAACTTGTGTATCTGTGGAAGATGTTTGCATATGACGGCGATCCACTATATCACTTATGTCTCTGTAGTCATTTACTGTGTGCACTGAGCAGATTGCTGTGTTGTGGTTGGTTCCTGGACTGACACATACAAATACCAGATATGTGTGGCCAACTGCTAAATGGAGATATGGCCTAAGTGTGTGAGCATGCCCAGTTCAGCCTTTCCATGGCATGTTGTCTGACATATGCCTCATTTATCAAAGTGTGCGAGCATGCCCAGTGTGAGCTTTCCATATGTTGCACTCTGAAGTCCACCACATATTTGGGTGTGTGTGAACTCCAACAATATCTCACGTTTATGGTTGTGTGTTGGGTGTCATGTTGTGTACTAACTGGCCAACTGCTTCGTGTCTGCCACAACAGGGATTATACTGTGCCTGCAGGGATTGCATGGGATACTTTGCAGACAGTTCTCAACATACTTTCATAATGACCTAACACTGTAGTACCGTATAGTGTACTGGTTCAGTACTTTCACTGTGGTGGACAGTATCCTGGGCTTTAGTCCTATGACTGCTTGACATCTTCATAGTGAGCACAACAGACTGTGTAGGGGCCAGTTGTGCACATATGACCATGTTGCATTATGTTCAGATATGGACTACCTACACCAGGCTCGTCCAACATTGCTAGTGTATTCCACAACATGGGTGGACATTGGCAAACACTAGCAATGTTCCCTAGGCCATTTCTGATGCTAGG
This sequence comes from Protopterus annectens, assembly GCF_019279795.1. NCBI lineage: Eukaryota > Metazoa > Chordata > Ceratodontiformes > Protopteridae > Protopterus > Protopterus annectens. Next base: position 1,683,886,305 of record NC_056731.1, on the reverse strand, counting down.
CACAGGGTGTGTTTGTCCTTCGACACACATTGTAACTGGAGTTTGCCATGACATATGTCATGGTTAGTATACTGTGCCTCCGTCTACCTCTGACATAACAGTGATACCCAGGGTTAGCCTACCATCTCCCATCCACTCATCAGGATTCCTCTTGAGGGGTGTCGATATGTGACTCTCTGGCTGACCTGTACCAGGAGTTTATTGAAGAGTGGGGGTGCCTTCTGTGTTATGGATCTTTCTGTACAGCTTGTCCTATGTATGTCAGTGCTGGGGTTCAGGTCTCTCATGTGCATAGCTCACTGCCATTCAGATTGTACAAGGTGCAACATGTTCATTCATTCCAGGTTGGACATGGCTTCATACATCAGGCACAGCTTGCATGTAGCTGGGCAGTATGGTGGTGTGTGGGGCTGCAGTTTGTTTACTCAGGCAACACATGGCATCTGTTTATGCTCTTTGCTACTCCTGGTGGGGTACTGTTGTGGACTTTACAGTTGATGGAGGGGTCTGCTGCGGTATATCCCACAGGGGCTATTGTAGTCACTTGTGACGCTGATGGAGGATGACTGCAGAGCCACAGTGAGTTCCCCTTATCTACATCTGCCAACCTTCATGTTTGGGTGGGTATATAGTATATGTTTCTGCGAACACTACAGCCACATGTCTGTCCAGTGCAGGATATCTATCACCTTTTGTACCCAGGTCTCACATTACATTTTAGGTACGTCATGGGTTAACACCTGTGTGGTAATTTGTGGGCACTTACTGTATATCCACGGTGGTTGTCTATACACAGTTCTGCAATTAGCTTGCTGACATGGCTATGGCTCCAGTTGTCTGTTTGTAGGTGGCTCTTTTGTGGGTAGCTTGTGTCAGCTGAGGGTCGGATATGGTGGGCTGTTTGTACTCCTCTGCATACATGTTCAGTCACAGTCCTTCCATGTTGGCCTATACCTATGGGACATATATACAGAATGGGGGGGGGGCCAAGACCAGGCCTTGTGGGATGCCACTCATATCTGCTTTGTAGTCTGACATGGATGCGGCATGTCTGACCATGTCAGTTCTGTCCTTGGTCTGGTTTGCAATCCCTCTACTGACATAGGGGTATATATTTAAGCTGGTGAACATATCCATACAGAACTCGTACGGTATTGTCTAGAAGCATGTGCACAGTCCAGCTACGCTGTGTGGACCACATTGCCCTCATCAATGACCTTAATGACTGCTTCAAATGGGTCAAACATGCTTAGGGGCAGGATCTGCAGTTACGACAGCCACACTGTGTAGGGTCCAGTATCAGTAGGTCCACAATAGCCTTCTGTCTGCGGTACATACTGATCCTTTCCATAGCTGTGCAGAACAAGCTTGTCAGGATCCTGGGGTGGTAGTTTGCAGTATCCATTCAGGCAACACCTTTGTTGTGATGGACCACTGTTGTTGTACACTGCTCTTTGGGTACATATCCTGTGGTAAGGCTGACATTGGGCAGTAGTGTGATTTGGCATTCCATTATTCTTGGAGTCCATGTTGGCCTCAGCACAGGACACCATCACATACCTTTGCTGCTGTGTGTTCTGCTTTGCAGATGATGGCTGTTACCTCAGCATCTGCAATGTCAGGGGACCATCAGTCTGCTGGGATAGGTATTTTGCACTCTGGGGGGGGATGTTTGCACTGCACCTGACAGGTTGTATGTTAGCAATATGTGTGTGTGTTTGGTATGTTGTTTGTAATATCTGTGTGATTCGGAGCATATCTGTGGATGCCCAACATAGTTCCTACCATCAGTTGGGTAAACATTGTGATTATCCTTAGTGTCCTGTACGTTTTGTATCTTCATAGGTTCATGGGTTCATACTAGGCTATACACCCTAGGCCATTAGTAAGCCTAGCCAGAGTGTGTGTGTCTTTTGCCACCCCTTGCTATGTTCTATTATGGCCATTTATGAATTTCTCCACTGTGCCTCTGTCTGGTCGTGACACAGTGAGGACCCCCAGTATACATGTATGATCATCCATCCACTTGGCAATATTCCTGTTGAGGGGTGTCAGTGAGGGGCTCTGCCTAACATGGATTGGGATCCTGTTTCTGGGTGTGGGGAGCCTCTGGGTTATGTATCTGTCCCTCCAGCACATCTTATTTCATTATGTGTTGAGGCTGACATCTGTCACTCTCACAGCTCCAATGGCTTTGATTTCCTGTAGTGGAGCATGTCCATTACTCCTGTGTTGGACATGGCCTTGTACAACAGACATACAATGCCTCTGTGTAGGCAGTCTGTGACTGCATTCAGCTGGGGTGTCTACAGCCAGGCAGCATATGACATATATTTCACACCCTTTATCCTCTTGGTGGGGTAACTATGAGGTCTTCCGAACCGCTGCAGGTGTCACGTATGGTACATCCCATATGAGTCATTGTACTAGATTATGGGTCTGATAAGGGAACAGTACAGTGGCACAGTGACCTCTGTTGATGTAGATGTGAATCCTTTCATGATACGGTGTCCTATATCGACAATCTTCCTAGCCACATTGGCATTGTGAGTGTCACATGACAGATTACTGTCGACCTGTGTCCCTAGGTCCCTGATTACTCCTTGCATACATAATGGTTTGCCACCTATGTGGTAATTTGTGTGTACCTTGTCTGGTATTTGGTGGGACATTCATACTGTCCAGTGTTTTCAGGATGTCTGGGTGGAGTTCTTGTGTGTGAGAGTGTGGTCTGTCGCATGCTACAGACTGTACAGCAGTTTTGACTACAGTTAGGTGCACATGGGTGGTCTCCACTGCTTTCTGCATTGTCAGTTACCTGGCCATATGGGTGTCTGTGCTGCATATGGATACTCCCCCTCCTTTGATGTTTTGGTGCAGGTGTTGGGGCCATAACACATGATATGTGGTATAACCTAGTAGTGCTGGTGTGCTATCACTAGGCTTGCAGCAGGCTTCTGTCACTGCACAGACATTGATGTTCTCCATAATGGGAAGTGCCTCAGGGGCATGCATATTGCAGTTTACACATCTGGCATTGGTCAGCATTACCCTTATGTTTCCTACCACTTATGTTTTCTAGGGTGGTGGGTAGTCTTTTTGGCCTTGCCTACATACGGCTCTATGGAGGCGGCAAAGGCCTTATCCAGTATCCAGACACACACGGGTAACAGGTGCAAGCCATCCCTGGAACAGCAGCATGGCTTGTCATGCTTGACATCTCAAGCAGACAGACATTAGACCCTCTTGGACTGACAGCTGTAACTGTGCCAGCTGTTAAACATGAGCATTCAGTGTTTGTACTGTGGCATCATTCTTGGTGAGGGTTGGATGCTGCACACAGCCAGTGTCATACCGGCCTGGGGTACATACTCAGAGGGACCATCCATGTCTCTTTTCATGTTGACCAGGGAGGTACATCTCAGGTAATTCACACCAGCATGGACATTGAGTGCATCATATTTCTGCTTGCTTTGGGGTGACCTGCATACTTGTGTTATGTGGCATTTTGTGGCAGCCTACAGGCAGCTTACTCTACCCTTTCCCTTGTTCAGTCTGGTGAGTGGGACAGCAGTGTGTCTGCCTATACAGACACCTATTACAACTGTATCAGGCATGTTGTTTCTCCTTCTGGCCTGTGACTGTTTGGCACACCAGTTTTGCATACTATTCATTGCATGTGCTATGTTTGAAGGTTGTGGTTGCTTGTGATCTGCTTTGGAGGCTTCTGTTGGTGTGGTGTGTTTGTAATTAAGGCCTCCGGGAATATTTGTCTGTGTTTATGTGTTTGGTTTACAGTTGTGGTAGGTCTATGTGGGACTGGGTTTGTGGTGTATGTGGTTACCTTCTCCTCCTGACTAGTTTTGACAGTACTGAGTTGGTGGAGCTCAACCTCTGGTTTGGATACATGGTTGCACCTATCACATATATTTGTATTTATTGGGGGGTGTTGTGGTTGTCTGTGTACTTGGGACTGGTGTCACATTGCCTCTGGATTCACAGATTCTACTTGTTGTGGCTGGACTTGGTGGATTGTATGTGTGGACATATGTTATTGCCATACTACTGGTCAGTGATTACTTCCCTTTTTATGTTTGCTCTATCATGTGGTAGCTTCCTCATTCTCTTGCATGGTTTGGTAATGGCTGGAGTGCAGCATGCCAGATGCCTGCATGTATGGCATTGTGTGTTGTTGTTATTTGTGATTGCATACTCCAAGCATTCCTGGCTGTGTTCATGGAATGCCTGTATAACATGCTCTGTGGTGTGTCCCATATTCTGCACTTGCACAGGGCCTTTCGTGGATTCAACATCAGTTTGGAGGGCTGGAACCTATGCTTTACACATGTTTTTCACTGTGGTATTCTGGCCAGGGACTGGGGTCAGGATGTGTATATCCAGTGTGATTACTCTATGGTCTGGTCTTACCGGTGAGGGGTACACTTCTCATCTTGCCATCCAGTACACATGTTGCTGATTATCACATCCAGTATGCTTACCCCTCTTGTGGGAGTGGTACATTGTTCCTGAGCATTTTGGTTTATGGATTCTGCGAACTTTTCCCCTACTGTGTTGGTGCTAGTATAATGCTCCCGGTGTATGTCTGGGTATTTTCAGTCAAGCAATATAATGTGGTTTGGGAGGCTTGATATATTCATGTATTCCGACATAGGCCAGGTGCAGTTCCTGGTATTAAGACAGTAGTCTGCAGCAGGCTATATACTGGGAGGTGGTTTTAGCCATTGGTATTTGACCATGGCTACTCCATGCTGCTTCTTGTTGTGGTACCAACATGGGGGTGTGGTTATCCTTGACATTTATTGCTAGTCACCCTCCTTTTGTAGCTTGTTCCATGTTTTGCAGCTGTACAGCACAGTATGAGGTGTGACCTGGTAGTGTTAGGGTGCTGATGTGAGCCTTGGCCCAGTTCTCTATTACAGGACTGGTATCTACATTCTCCATACTGTGTGTGTTTACACTGCACACATCTTGCTGTTTAGACATCTGGCATTGGGTAGCATTACATCTAGGTTTCTATCCCTTGTGGAACCTATGAAGGTGGGTTTGTGTTTTGAGACTTACCTATTCAGGGCATGCTGTGTGTACTGACAGCCTTTGCCAGTATCCATGGGGTATGGCATGATAGGTGCACGCCACCCCTAGCAGGTGGTGCATCATGTCATGCTCCGCATGTCTTCCCAGCCTGAAACACATTGGCTCCCCTTTGACTAACTGCATTACTTCAGCCAGTTATTGCACTTGATCATCCCATCATCATTTTGTGGCTTCATGCTTGGTGAGGGTGGATGTTAGTCAGGGTGCTCAGGTGTGCATATAGTACATGGTGTTACATTACTTTACACATGGCATTCATGCCTCAGGTGGTGCTGCAGGGCTGCCTCTGTCGGATGAGCATATTACACTTCCCTGTACATGTTTGTGAGCAGGTCATGTCATTTTAGGCATCCATGTTATTATTTGAGTGAGTCAGAGGGGGTATCATTCCCAGGGTTCCTACTGAGCCAGTGTATGTGCTATGCATTGCCTCTTTGCCAAGGCCAGGGCATACTGGGCACACCTCCTTCTGCCTACTGGGGCAGGCTCAGGTTGTGCCTCCTCCGAGTCATGCTCTGCCTGTGATGGCCTTGGCAATGGTGGGGGGCTGTTTGGCCTGGCCCTATGCTGGTCCTGCTGCAGCTGTTTTCGCAAGATCATATTATGTAGCATAGCACATACCATGACAATTTGGGTACATGTAGTTGGCGTGTACTGCAAGGCTCCACCAGATGTGTCCAGACACCGGAACCGTGACTTGAATAGCCCAAACACACGCTCTATTACATTACGTGTTTGTGCGTGTGCCTCATTATGGCGTTCCTGTTCAGGTGTGTGTGCATTTCTGATGGGTGTCATCAGCCACGGCTCCAGTGCATAACCTGCATCCCCCACTAGGTGTCCGTGTGGGATGTCCCCATTGGCAAATGTCTGGTACAGCTGTGTCAAATGCCAGATGTGGGAATCGTGGTAACTCCCAGGGCAGCCAGCACACACATTCATTATTATGCCCTGGGCATCACACACGACCTGGCAGTTGATGGAGGGAAAGCCCTTGCGGTTAATGTAGGCCCTACCCTGCTCACCAGCTGGTGCTTTGATGCATATGTGCGTGCAGTCTATTGCACCCACTACCTCAGGGTATTCTGCTATTTGCTGGAAGAGACGCATATTGCTGGCCAATACCTCACGGGCATTGGGGAAATATACATGATCACCGACATGTGCTGACATGGCATCCAGGAACTGGTGCAGTATGCTGGAGGCTGATGCCTGTGATATCCCCATCATATCGCCAGTTGGTCTCTGGAAGGTACCTGTTGCTAGTATTCTTAGGCCAACACATACCTTAGTTTCCACTGGGATGGGTTCCCCTCTGTTGGTTCTGTGTGTGAGGCATGGCCTGCACAGCTCAACAATTTGCTGCAGGAGCTCTCTGTCCACTCTATAGCGCTCTACTATCTCCAGCTCATGTAACCCATGGTAGGTGACCCTGGGCCTGTACACTCTCCTCTGTCTCCTCACTGTGGGTTGTCTGGCACCATCTGCATTGTCACCACCCTCAGTAAGTCGTCTATGTTTCATTATGACAGCTATGGCAGCCCCTAACATTTCTGCTCTGAGTGAAGCTTTTTCAGTTTTCACTTCTATTAGCTTACCCCTGTCTTGCAGTGTCTCTTAAGAGAAACATCCTGCACTACTGTTTGCAGAGTTTTAAGTGCTGGGCTGGGCTACTATTCTGCCTGTGTAATTGCCTGCTTCTAATTGTTTTCACCTGCTAGCTTCAGCAGTTATCCCTGCTAGCTTCCTATTAATTCTGTTGCTTCCTTTTTCCTCTCTGTTTCCTCAGGGGGGAGCAACGTGCATACCATCAGAAACACACTCACAGTGGCTTACACGCGCGCACATGTGCTTACATGGTTCAGAATCTACTTATTCGAGTTACAACGCGCGCACACCCGCACAAACACTGTTACACGTCTGCCAACAGCCTCCAACATACTCAGCCTGCCCTACACGCACGCACACTAATGCAAACAGTGTTAAACATCTCCCAACACGCTCCCACATGCTCAGTCTGCCTTACACACGCGCACACTGCCCTACTCACGCTTCATGGTGCGCACACGTGCGCATGCACGCCCAGCAAGAAACTTTATTGTAAGTAACAGTGTACACCTTCCATTTCTTGACGTTCCATGACTTTCCATGATCTGTGTCTGTCATCTGTCATGTTACACTGACCTCCAATGAACTGCATTTCTTTCTACCATTCCCCCCTGTGATGTCACCTATCTCCTACTCTATTCCTCCCCCTTATGTATCTCTTACACTACTCAGGCTGTGCTCATTTGCTCTGTGACTGTGAGATTCAGTATCCTAACCCTCATTTACATGAGATTGCCTACTAATGCTTAGTTACATGTCTTAGACTCAGCTTCCCCCCTTAGCAACCACTACACGGTGGCCATGTTGTTTTTGGTCTGCTGGTCCCTGCATTGTCATTCCATGTATTGCATGAAACCCACATTTGTGGGTTTATAACCTTCTTTTTTATGGTTTTGTACAGCGCAGCCCGTTTTTAATATTTTTGCATCGGGTTATCTTGCCAATGGCCACATATTTGGCCATTGGCATGCTGCCTGAGTCATATGCACCCTTTTTTTGGAGCTGACATGGCTCCGTTGTGGAATTTGCAGAAACGTACTCAGTTGTCAACTGAGTACATTTCTGCAGCTAAAACGTCTCTTACATGGACTGGTTTCTGCTTCGTGGATCGCTAATATACCTCATTTGCATACCTTTCGGCTGCAAGTGAGGTATTTAGCATGTCCACGCCCAGTCCGTGTAAGAGACGTTTTAGCTGGTCTCTTACACGGAGTTTAAGGCTGTTCCTGGATTGCGAGGCTTGCATGGAGTGTTGCACGTCTCTTACACTCCGTGCAAGCCTTCGTGAATCCTGCCCATTATCTTTTCTTATCACTTTTTTAACCACATTACAGAGAAAGCCGAACCTTAGACCTAATAATCAGCAAATGCATATATTCATCAATTTATTCAACTGTAGTAAACTAGCTCTTTTGAAGATGATCTAATTTTTATTCCTTATAACTCCAGAACAACTTTGCTAATTATCTAGGCTATTACAGTGTAGTAAAGTTAAATATTTTAAAACAAGTAACAAAATGTGCAAGGATTTACCCATTCAGTTTAAACTCTTATAGGCTTTTAAGCATGTATTTCCCTTTATTTAGCACTCTAATTACTTTATATGTTTAGGAGCATATATATTTAAACTGTCTCCAACCATAGCATTGATATTTCACTTGACAAGACCCTCTTTGAGTGTAATTTTATATGCCAGTTTCACATTTAACAGAAAGTATAACATATATATATATATATATATCTATATATATCTATATATATATATATATATATATATATATATATATGTGTGTGTGTGTGTGTGTGTATATATATATATATATATATATATATATGTGTGTGTATATATATATATATATATATATATATATATATATATATATATATATATAAATATATCAACACACAGATATATAGGTACTATTTCATTTATTGCTGCACACATTTCATCATGTGCTAAAATGCTGGTGTTTTTTTGTTGGTGTTTACAAGTTGGTCAAACTGTTTAATGGTCGAAGATCATTAGATTGTCTTTTACATAATTTAATGACTTATCCTTTCTTAAAGCTTGATTGACTTAGGAGTTAGTATGTTTAAGATCCTGAGTTGTGAGGGCCAAAGCTCCCTCATAAAAGTTTTTTTCTTTTACTTTTGTTAATCAGAAAGGTATAACCTATTGTTTTATGATTACTTTTTTAATAGACTTAGTGGCAATTAATGCTAATTGCCAATGAGGTTGTTTGGTGTTTTGTATTTCACTCAGGCTCACCAGAGATGATTATTCATTATAAACTCATACACACACACACACACACATATATATATATATATATATTCACATATATATATATTCACATATATATATATATATATATATATATATATATATATATATATTTATATATATATATATATATATATATATATATTTATATATGTACATACTGATTGTACATATTTGTATATAGCATACTCACATTAAGTAATATATGCAACTGTTTATATAAGCAACTTAAAAAGAAAAATTTGTGGTATCCCTTGAAGTCTCGGAAAACCCAGTATGTGACCTATACTGGGTCAAAAACAAAAATGAACCAAGCAGAAACTTCACAGCGTGGAGGGTGTGAAGTTCACTCCTTGAAATATGTTATGCACCTTGTTCCCTAATAAAAATCGAACTTTAAAATAAGTACTATAAAATAATAAAATAGTAGGCAGTCCACAGTTGAGTTAAAAATGGAGTATTCTTTAGTGAAACACACAATCAAGTGATCCTAGTTGAGTGTAATGAAAAGCATTAAAGACATTCATTATTTATATATAATCAGGTTATTTGGAGCAAAGAGAGTGGTTACAAAGGGTGGGTCTGTTAAGAGCAATAAAAACATTAAACTCATTCCTTTAACCAAGTACTTCTTCCCCTTAACACCATAAACTGAGACTGTGCAACCTTAGAACTGAAACTAAAAAGCTAGAGACAAATTAAAATATATAATATAAGAACAGGTTATTAAGGTTAACCTACTAATCCAAACTTTTCCAAACTAAACCAAACTAATCCAAACCAACTCATTAACAAATGACTAATTAATTAACAAAAAAGCTCTACCACTAGACATCTATTAGAATAAATGTTAGTAACTTATAAACTGAAACACTTTTAACAAAGATTGCTTTCTTACCAAATAAATACTTCATGAGGTTTGTGTGTTAAAAACATATCATAATATTAATAAACATGTCTATAAATCTACAAGTGTACACTTAAGTAGGTTATAAACCATAGCTATAATTGCTAAGGTGGAAATACAGTTAAAAATACTAAAAATAAAGCATTAACCCCTGGAGATCTATTCAAGTATGTCATTAACTAAGAAAGCACTTAGTTTAAATTAGTAAAAGTATCAGAAACAGCACCGATGTCAGATATTTTCACTGTAAAATATTTACAGTGTTTGATATTTGTTTACAACAATATTAACATGCATAATATTAGCGCATAATATCGGCATTAATCAGTCCCATATCAGACTTTTAATAGTCTTTTAAACAGTGAGGCAGTTTTCTGAGTTCTAATATGCTTTTTATGGTGCAATAATAATTAAGCCCCATTTTTCTAAAAGAGGTCAGTTTCAGCTGCCCCAGGAGTTAATGTTTTTTAAAAGATTAGGGTAACGATGATGGTTTGTTGACAGATATCGTGTTTGACTATCTACAGACACCTTCTCTCAACTTGCCTAAATTCTTTGGAATTCCTAAGCCACATAAAAATAGAGAAAACTCTCCTTACAGGCCAGTGGTTGCAAGTGAAGGGGGGGGGGGGGCCTGACTGAAGCTGCTGCCATCTATCTGTATTTGTTGTTACAGCCTTTGGCTGTGAAGAACATTTCCCACATAAAAGAATCTAAAGATTTTTTAAAGAAAATAAAAAATTACAATTGATACTGATAGAATTTTATTAACAATAGATGTTGAATCATTATATATTGTACTTCCACATAATTATTGTATTGAAACACTGACTGATTTCTACAAGAAAACAGCAATGGTACACCTGCACAACAAGAAAGAGCAGGCAAACTTTTAGATATGGGGCTTAGCTACAATTTTCTTTACATTTAATGGAAATTACTATAAACAAAAGACTGGTATAGCCATAGGGGCAGCTATGGCACCTATCCTAGCCAATATAGCCCTAGGCAAGTGGGACGAGGATTACATTTTCAACAACAGAGAATACATCCAACATATCACAGTGTATCTGCACTTTATTTATGACATCTTTATTGTGTGGAAAGGAGACAGTGCTAAATTATAAGATTTTATCAACTTATCAGAATCAAACCACCAGCTTCCTGCATTTCACCTCTTCCCACAGCCTCACATCAGCAGTCTTCTTAGATATGCAGATTGCTAAAGGCTTGGACCAAGGTAAAATGGACATGGATCTTTACAGAAAACCTAACAGAGTAAACCTCCAGTTACATAATAAGAGTCTCCATTCCACCAGGTCAAAATATAATGATGTTAAGTCCCAGGTTGGCCAGGATCACCATGAAAATGGAACCCTTCCTTAAGAACCTAAATGAGCTTGAAAATGATTTTTTGGTGGAGGACATGAAAGCAGTATGTTAAGAAGCATTCTGCAACTTATAATTGAACTAAACCATACACATTCACCTGCACTCAAAAGTCCTTATACAAGGGTTTTAAAAAAATCTATGAACAAGAAACCTAAAGACAGTTGTAGCCTGACTTTTACTATTGACTAACACAGTATCATTAATATTATTAAAGATAATTGGGCCATAATTAATGAAAGATCATATCTAATGGACATCCTTGGAGTTGAAGGGTTAAATGTAGGTCCAGACAACAGGATACATGCACCAATAAGTGTGGCGCCAACTGTGGGAGACACGTTTTTCTGCCCTTATTTAAAGAAACTGATTAAAACCAATGCAGGAGGTGACTGCAACTCAATGCAGGTGGTTTATAGGGCAAGTTGCAATGACTGTGAAGTATTTTATGTGGGGAAAATGCTCAACAGACTTAAAAGAAGGATTTCTGGCCATCTTTCTGAAATTAGAGCTAAGTGCAAGAATAATGCACTGGCTCAGCACCTGCAACTTCACAAAGATACACTGGCTTTACATTTCAAATTATTGATTGTGTGGACCTTTTGGAACTGGAAGGAGAGATCCCTTATCTTTTAGAAAAACATGAACTACTGTGGCAGCTGAAATTGAATTCTTTTAGAAAGCTGGGGCTTAATTATTATTGCTCCATAAAAAGCAAACTAGAGTTCAGAAAACTGCCCCACTGTTTAAAAGACTATTAAAAGTTTGATATAAGACTGATTAATGCCGACATTATACATTAATATTATGCATGCTAATATTGTTATAAACAAATATCAAATACTGCAAATATTTTGCAATGAAAATAACTGACATTGGTGCTGTTTTCTGATACTTTTATTCATTTAAACCAAGTGCTTTCTTAGTTAGATGCCACACTTGAACAGATCTCCAGGGCCTTGATGCTTTATTTTTGACATTTTTTACTGCATTTCCCTTAGGGATATAGCTATAGTTTTCAGCCTACTTAGGTGTTCACTTGTAGATTTGTACACATGTTCATTAATATTATGATATGTTTTTTACACACAAACCTGACGAAGTATGTTTTTAGTATGAAAGCAATCTTTGTTAAAGGTGGTTTAGTTTATAAGATACTAATATTTATTCTGATAGATATCTAGCGGTAGATCTTTTTGTTAGTTAGTTAGTCATTTTGTTAGTGAGTTGCTTTCTTAAGTAACAAAGTTTGGATTAGTAGGTTAGCCTTAATAAGCTGTTCTTATATATTTTTTAATTTGTCTCTAGCTTTTTAGTTTCAGTTCTAGGGTAGCACAGTCTCAGTTTATAGTGTACAATGCTGTTAAGGGGAAGGGTTTTTGGTTTAAAGAATGAGTTTAATGCTTTTATTGCTCCTAACAGAACCATCTTCTGTAACCCTAACCACTTCCTTGCTCCAAATAACCTGATTATATATAAATAATGAATGTCTTTTAATGCTTTTCATTATACTCAACTAGGATCGCTTGTTTGTGTGTTTCAATGAAAACTTTTCCATTTTAACTCAATTGTGGACTACCTACTATTTTATTATTTTGTAGTACATATTGTAAAGTCTGATTTTCATTAGTGAACTAGGCATAACATATTCCACGGAGTGAACTTCACACCCTCCACACTGCAAAGTTTCTCCTTGGTTTATATAAGCATGTTAAAATAAAACAAAAACAGTAAAGCAGCACTCTGTTTATTCACCAGTCACAAGATAAAGCTTTCGGGTAGCACCCTTCATCAGTATGTTAATACCATCTTAATCACAGTATAAATAATCATTTTACCAAGGACACATGACACAACCAGCCAATAAGTTAGTTTCAATCAATTAACTAACCATATAAAACTTAAAGACATACTACTATAAAAACATTTCCATCAAACATTTCATTGACATTTCTTTACTGACATTTTTCTTGTTTGTGTAAGACTATCATTTATATTGCATTTGTTTAGCTACTTAAATAGGCTTTAAACTAACAAGATTATTCAAACCCAGATATCTATCTGCTTCTAGCATAGTTATCCATTTGTATTCAGCTATATCCAACCTATTAATAATATCCCCACATCTCATATTTGTGTGTAATACCTGCAGCACTTTAAACTTAATGTATGTGTTGGTCCCTTGTCCTTAAAATGCTTAGCCAATGCATTGGTCATCACCATTCTTGTCACATGTGACTTGTGCTCAATTATACGGTCTTTCAGACACCTGGAGCACTTACCTACATAGAAACATACACATACCGTGCAAGTAGCCACGTATATTATTAATTTAGTGTTACAGGTTGCATAACATTCCATCTTATAAATTTCCTTGCTTATAGGATGTTTATTCTCTAACTCACTGCATATGTCTTTACAATAACTACAATTATAGCGTGGCACAGTCCCATTGTTATTCCTAGCTATCATTTCCTTATTATTCAGTCTAAAGTCTTTATCACGTAAATTCCCTCTTCAAGTTCAAACAATTCATGTGTGCAAATCTTGTCTTCTCACCTACAATAGGTGTCAGTTATGGCAGTGATAACAATATTTGCCAGTTTTGATATATTACATTTTCTATTTCTTTACTTAAATTGTTTTGGGTAGTAATATATCTTAGCTGGTCTTTACTCTCTTCATTACCTATATATGTTTGTGGAATATCACTAAATACAGGACATGCTAATTTGTCCCTTTCTTCTAATATTACACTCATAGGCTCATAGGTTAGTACTAGGCTAACTGCCCTTATGAGCCATTTTAAGCCTAGCCAATTATCCCTTGTGAGACTCAAACCCTGCACCTTGTGTTTGTAAAGCAAATACCTTAACCATTAGGCCATCCTCCCAACCCTCCCAATGAAATGTTTGATGGAAATGTTTTTATAATAGTATGTCTTTAACTTGTATATTAGTGTATATCAAAGCCTCATTATATCCCATTTCCTTAAATTCCTCAGCTAGTAAACCAAACTATTAAAACCATTAATAAAAAAACTTTGTTCCCATACAAAAACAAACCTTTTCTCACCCCTCTAGCTAGGACTGTCATTGCCCGTATCTACCTGTTTCAACTCTACTCTATGCCTCGCCAATACTCACTAACTTGAACAAAACTGCTCTCAGCAAACTCTCTAGCTGCTACAATCAAATTGCCAGGTTTGCCACAGGAACTCCCTACAGGACACACCCTAAACCTCTTAGGGCCATTAGCCTAGAACTCCCCAGGCTAATTCAATATAATCAACTTACTGTAGCATTCAAAGTTATATACAATAACACATCCAGATAACTTATCTGTTGCATAGAGTAAACAAGCTTTATCTTGTGACTGGTAAATAAACAGAGTGCTGCTTTACTGTTTTTGTTTTATTTTGACTGTTTTATTTTGACTGATAGTGCGATATTTCAACAGTGAAACTTGTCTGCAGTTGGTGTGTAGTTGGTATTTATATAAGCAAGTTACCATCATGGGCAATATTCCAGTTTTCCTTTCTTTGAAAAACACCAGTCAGTTTTAGACATACAACTGGATGATTAAAATAAGAGAAACAGTTGGAACACTCTAAAAACAAATGGCCACATTGAATTGATGGAGGATTCATATGTGAAACTTGCAATGGAAAATAAGATGTTCATCATTGATGAGTGGATGGGAAATAGATAATTCACCCTGGGGATCACTTCAGTGGCTCTGCTTGACAGAGACACTGGGAACTAAGGTTGGGTGGCATGATGCTAGGGTAACCCTATAGGCTAGGCTTGTAAAGGCTCCAGGGCCATTAGCCTAGTACACACCTATGAACCTATGAACCTATTAGATCACTTTTGAAGTAGCACATAGCTATACCCTGCTGAGGATCAGACATCCGTCCAGTATATGAAAGCTTTGGGTCATCTGCCATGTGCACTATATGCTCAATGGCATGCATTTATAAAAGTAGATGTACATGTGCCAGACTCAGAATGCTTCTGCCATTGAAGACTTCAGACAGACTCAGATTTTGCTGAGTCTTCAGCATTTTGGCAGTCATCTTATTCAAACTTTTGCGCAAATAAACACCACTTTGGAATCTCACCTTCCATATTTGCATAAAAATTGTGTGAAATGTTGTGTTTCTTATTTCTAGAAGAAAAGGGTAGTATCTGTGTAGAAGACAGATTCCTTATAATGATTCCCAAATAACTTGCTTGTTCTGCTTAGGGAAGTCAGACTATGTCTACTGTCGTAACATTTGTTTGTCCTTTATTCACAAGACCATAAGTTGTCTTAGTAACCTTAGCATATTTCTTGAGGACCAATGGCTTAAGGCCCTCATGCAAGCATCAATGTATTCCAGATGAAATATGTTGGACATACATCCTTCCGAATCCTGTGAGGGACAGATGTATGCCTACTACTGAGAAAGGTGAACCTGCTTAGTGACCTCAGAAGGACCAGGCTGTATCCCTCAAGTGTTGATGATGGAAGAGTTACTGGGTTCAACATTGAATGTTTCTACATTGGATTCAGTTATGAAAATAACTTGGACACTACTAGAAAGAAAATCTAATAAGCAAAACATATGTATCCTTATCTGAACCCCTCTGCCAAGAAGGAATGGTGTAGTTTTGTCACAACAACGTTTTCAAGCATTTCGGTCTCTGCAGTCTGCTTCTCCAGGCTCTTCACATTTTAAAAGGAAATGGACTCCTTTCCCTTCCATAGGTGACTCTAAGTCAGATGTAGAACACATTAGACTGGATTATTCTTCACAGGTGTCATCTGTCATCTCCTGACTCCTGAGTCAGAGTCTGAGTAAAATATATCATCAAATTTGACTGTAGAAGAAATATATTTTTCAGACATGATGTGTAGAATGAAAGACTTCTTCCAATTGGAAGAGAAAAAATCTCTGAAACTCTAAAAGATGTTAAGAACATCTTCTAGTAGGTTTACCAAACCTCTGGCCATTCCCCCTGCCACTGGAGTTCTGGACGATGTTTTCACTGCTTCCTGTGCTACTCCAGACAGTCACCCGCCTGCACCCAGAATGCCTGATAGGCTTTACAAGGTACCCCAATCTCACAAATTGCTGTTTCATAACCCTGGGCTGATGTATCTGTAATTTATTTAGCCAAGGACACTAGTTCTAAGCAATCAACTACTAACAAACCTGTCTTCAGACAAGGAACGAACCAGTTTTGATAGATATTGACAAAAACTCTATACATCTTTAACTCTCTCCTTTGGAACAGTTAATTGTCAGGCTCATATGGCTGAATATCTGCTGATACCTTTTGCAATTATATAGACAACCATTGTAAAATCCTCCATATTCAGTATGACTTCTTATGTTTCTGAAATAACAAGTATTCTTTATGGTGTTCACATAATGCAGCTGATGCAGTGTCCCAAGCACCTGCAACAAGGGCAGTGGATGTGCAGATATATGTAACATAGATCACAAAATCTTCCTAAAGATGTAAAGGCACAAATACTTAATGCACTTTTGGATAAAGAGATATTACTTGGAACCTATTTAGCTGAGGTTTTGAAAAAGGTAACAAAAGGAGGAAACTTATCCAAGGGGTTAAATAGATGTTTCAATCACCCATACCAAACTACAATAGGAACTATACATGTAGATCAGATGCATGAAAAGGCAATTCTAAGAACAAAATGTGGTGCAGTTCACGTACAATTGCTGACCAAGAAAAGTGCATGACTATCTTTTTCTTCCAACCCCCTCCACTCCTACCTGGTCATCCAGTAACTCCTGCAGGCAGTCTTTCTATCTCCCTCTTTTGAAGCAAATCACAGCAGATTACTGGGTACTATAAATTGTTCAGAATAGGGACAAGTGGCATTGAAATTCTTTCTCCCAAACCTGGGAGTTCCTGTACACCCAGAAAATCAAACCCATCTCTTTCCTCTTATCCTTTTCCATGTGTTATATCAAGACATCATAAATCCAGTAAAAAAAAAAAAAACACATCAGGCAAAGGAATTGTATTCAGTAATATGTCTATAACCCCAAAATAGGGAGTGTGGAGACCTGTACTAGACTTGTCTTCCCTCAGTCTTTAAAATTTAAAATGCTCATCCTTCAGTCTGTTTTTGCTCTTATCCCTCCTATAAGCTTCTTTGTGAATCTGATCCTTGAAGGCACCTGTCATCCCATTTTATAGAGGACAAATGCTATGCAAGGTTTTCTTTTTTTTTTCAAATTTACATTTGCATTTATGTTCCATACCCTCTGGTTTTTCCAACAAGTCCAATAATATCGACAAAATTATTTTACTTATTTTTATTTTATTTTAACATTTGTTTACCAAGCTAGTCCGGCTGGACCACTAGTGTCAGTTTTCAGCGGAGTCCCGGGGAGAAAAGCTCCATACATTAGGAAACACACAAGTTATACACAGTATTAATGGAAGAGACAGTTGAGTAACATGATATAGGTTGGCTAATAGTTATAAAGGATACAAAGTTGCAGTACAGTTTATAAGTGTTGCAGTTTCATGGAAAAGCACAGGTACAATATATGTCTCAGGTATTGTCACAGTCAAACATATTTACAATATATACAATTTATACACAAGGCAACTGTAGAGCAATTTATAATTGTGCTACAGAGGCTAAGGGAGGTAGGCTACTGTTTCGGGTTTGTCTAAAATGTCTAGCTCCAGCAATTTTCTTTTGCAAAGCACAAGGTATTCACATATTCCACTATTTGGACTTTTGCCTTATTTTTGTAGACTCTTTTCAAAGCAGTAAATAATCTGCTTTTTGTCAGACATCTGCTTCAAAACCTAAGATTTCATCTCAGTCTGAAGAAGTGATCTCTTATTCTATCTTACAGAATACGATTACTAATGATGCTTCATCTACCACTAAAAATATTGTGCGCATAGGTTCATAGGTGTGTACTAGGCTAATGGCCCTGAGGCCTTTACAAGTCTAGCCCATAGAAGTGCCCTGGCATTGTGCCACCCAACATTAGTTCCCAGTGCTTCTATCAAGTAGAGCCACTGGAGTGATCTGCAGGGTGAACTTTCTATTTCCCATCCACTCAAGATTTCTCAAGAAGAGGGCCAGTGAGGTACTCTGCTTGACATGTATGGGAAGTGTATTCCAGAGCATGGGGAGTCTCTGGGTTATGAACCTGTCCCTCCAGCATGTTCTATTGCTTGTGGTAATGAGGTTGAGGTCTCTGGAGCATGTGGTGCAGAGGGATTGGGATTTCTTTAGATGTAGCATTTCTAACACAGCTGGGTTAGACATGACTTTGTAAGTCAAGCAGAGATCGCCTCTTAGTAGACGAGAATGTTTAACTATTTCCAATTCTTGAAGTGTATCTCAGGATTTTGAGGTATGTAGCTTTCACTATCTTGATTCATCTAACTAGAGTACATATAAGGAAGACACAATGGTTTCTCAAGGCAATACAGATTCAGCACCGCCATCCTCTATCTTTGAATAATGAGGTGTGGAACTGTATAATCTGATTAATGAACTACTTAAGATCAATAAGAATTAGTTCTTTCTGATTGAAGAAGCATTTTCCTGCGCTTATAGAAAGATACCCTGATCATTTAATATGATACAGCTCAAACTGATTGTTTAATAAATGTAAGACCATAGTACCAGCTCTGCAATAATACAAAAAGTCTCTACTATAAATTACTGCTAAAGGTCTCAGCAACTGCATATGGGAAATACATAAGCATACAATTTATCTGCTATATGCAGTGGTCTCAAACTCATGACTCGTGGACCAAAAGTACCCCTAAAACCAGCATAATTATAGATGTGTTAAGTGACCACACTACTTTTCAAGCTACTAGCCAGCAGTTTAATTTTGTTTTAGAGACTGTGACCTTTGCCTAAATTTGCCAGTCATCATACAGCACTAATGACATCTGAGTTTGAGTCCCTTGTACTAGAGGAAACTGTGAGGAAGGATACCAACACCATGCAGGGCAGACTGTGCTTATTTTCCAACTCCCCAAATAAAAAAAACTAAAAATAATACTATCATGTCACGGGTACTATACCCTACAACTCAAAGGACCAAACCTATAATACCTTAAATGTTGAATAGAGGGTCTGCTATCCCAAAATGGAGAACATTTTCAGACAAAAGCGCTAAGTACTTTAAATTAGGAAGATTACTGTGGTAGTGGTGCCGCGGTAGCATTGTCGCAGCACAGCAAGACGTTGTCGCATTCGATTCTCAGCTAGAGCATCTTCTGTGTGGAGGCATGCATGTATGGGCATTCCTTCATTGAAGGTTGTGCGTCACAGCTGGTAACTCGTCACGTAAAAAATCCACTACCAAACATTAGCGGACCGGAGTTCTGCTGTGGCGACCCCTAACCAGGATAAGCCGAAGGACACAACAACAACAACAACTTTAAATTAGGAATATTAAAGAATGAAAATGTAGATAATCAGAAATGTTGCCCATTCCCTTCTACTTTTGAACCTCCAAACTGTTCTGAGATCCTGGAGGAAACACATCTTTTAAATCATCCTTATGCAATATTCCTTCACCATGGGCATTGGACACTGCAATATCTGAAGATCATCTGCATTTGTGGAAAGTCTCATGTTTACTGTAGTTAGTCTAGAAAAAAGTGATTGCACTACAGGCTGTAGATGGCATTACTGGAGCTTCAGACAACTCTTTCTCACCTGACAGTGTGTTGGAATCCTGACTGCCAAAAACCTGAAACCAAACTGTTATGCTGCACAACTTGCTTAAGTCTAAGGGTTGATTTTCTTATGGTTGTGATTTCTAAGTAATGCACAATCTTACATTAGGGTCTCAGTTCCTCTACTACTCACTCTAGCCTTTCAGTCTTTCATCCAAGTAGACTACTTACAATGCCTATGGACACTATTACAGTTTAGATTAGAAGTTTTATGAATTGTTTACTGTTGTTATAAATCCTTAAATGTAACACTTGTTGTCATTTACACAAAGGCACTCATGGTTCTATGCCTTTATGTCCATCTGGCTCGTGAGCTTCCATAAGAGCCAGAAAATGTAGCAGGTTAACACTTTGTGCCCTTTTTTATTTAATCTGTCTAAATGGCCTACAACGGTTGTGTGTCCTGTTGGACAAGAGTAACAATGCTCACTAAGACTATCAGGATCACCATGAGGTCTATGTCTTATTAAAATAAGTTACATTCAACGTACAAGTTCATGCCCTAATATATGTGCTATTTTGACTAAGACTTCTATGTATACTACTTGCCTGTATGCAGTCCTACAGAAAAAAAAGGAATATATTGTAACCATCCCGTGCCTTAACACTGCTTTTGCAGACCTTGTGCATCACAGTCTGGTCATTTTATTCAGCAGGGAGTGCTTTATTTTTTACCTTAACCGCTACATATTTTGGGTTCCCCTATGAAACTTCAAATTACAAGAAGCTGCGGAGCCAAAATGCTGAATTCAAATGCCCCAAATACTAAGAGGATGAAAAGGATGAAAGTTCCCACTGTAACTTTTTATTGCAGAGAGGGAAACTGCCTGCATCCTCCAATGTGGGAGACATACACCCCACACCCCTTGAACCTGTTCATACCAGATTCACAACTGCACAAACACATAAAAAGAAATATTTTAAAAGTAATGAATTGCTACTTGTGCAGATGTAAATCATACAGGCAGTGATTTCCCGCAGAAAACACTGATCAGGAGTCTGTTCCTCTGTGTCTAGTGGTTTGAGTACTTGATACTCATGGAACTTGATCACAACCACCTGTTGATATAAGTATATTTTTATATTTTTGTCTGTTTGAATGTGTGTGTGTGTGTGTGTGTGTGTGTGTGTGTGTGTGTGTGTGTGTGTGTGTGTGTGTGTGTGTGTGTGTGTGTGTGTGTGAGTTTTTGTATGTGCAATGTAGCTTTACAGTGTCTTTCGTGTTCAAAAAAGAAAGTGAAGTTGCCCCTGTTATGCTACATCTCACTGCAACTGTTTGAAATACATTGAGTGTTGTTTGCAAAAATTTGTAAACAGCATAAGGAAATGTTCAAGAATTCAGTGAATGTACACACAACAGAGTATGTAAAGAGGACTATTGTTCCATGATTGCCATTCAAAAACAAACTGTACACTAGGTCTAGGCAGTTTGTGTAGTTCGTGTTGCCACCCAGGGTGGGTGACACAAAGAACCCCACTGCACAGAAGCATGTTGATCTGTGATGTGCAGCACGTGGAGGAAGTAAATGATGATGTAAAGAGATGCAAATGAAGCTAAGCAAGAAAACAAGCCTGCAGATCAGCCGATTGAAACTAGTCTCAAAATACATACTTATCATGTTACCTAGCTTTCACAGTTAGTTTTGCAACTTTAAAGAGAAGCATGACACACATATAATATTGAAACTACATTTTGGAAAGTAGCATTAAAATACCACAAGTGGCTGAATCAACAGCTAGATGCAACAAGAAGCAGTTACTTAGAAGTACAGTGGCTGGTTCTGATGGCCATGTGGCAACAATGGTATTTCACGTAGAGTCTGACCTTACACCATTTGACTGACTAAAATGCCGTTGAGGACCCTGATATTGTAAGGAGTCTGCTGGACATGCATAACCCCCATGTTGAAACTTGGGGAACATATGGTGTGCTTATCCCTGTGGAGATCAAGGTAAGT
The DNA here is from genome assembly GCF_019279795.1 of Protopterus annectens. Taxonomy (NCBI): domain Eukaryota; kingdom Metazoa; phylum Chordata; order Ceratodontiformes; family Protopteridae; genus Protopterus; species Protopterus annectens. The sequence continues at coordinate 1,683,864,300 of NC_056731.1, read as the reverse complement.
ACTGCACTGACTATTTTAGTCATAAGGACCTTTTGGCAACAGACTGGCAACTTGTTAGGTCATCACCTTGGATATTTAACAATTTCTTCAATATAATGCTTTTGAATGTGAAAGAAAATATTACAGTCCCCAGGACTGCAAAGGAGAGAGACAGAGCCATAGATGGCATCTGTAACACTGCATACCACACTGAGGTACTGACTGACATAGACTGCACTCATGCTGATATAAAGACACAACATGTGTCACATTCAGACAGCTATATCAACAAGAAGAGCTCCTGCCCAAAAATGTTGTCATCTATTGCAAATGATGCCATATAACTCCTATAGCCCTGGCTAATGATTCCTTATCCATCAACCCCCAACTGCCAGTGAAATGTGATATAAAGTCATACAGAATATCACTCAACATGTCTTTAGTATGCTCACAACACACTTTTGTTGGCTTGACACATCTGGAGGGACACACCAATTCTCCATGATGCATCAAGTAAACTGGTTGTTGTCTGTGCCATGATTCACGACACAATTTTACATAAATAAGGTAGTCAGCACCATGTGTCAGACCCTATACCTTAAAGCACAGTAGGAAAGGATGGTGATATCAAAGCAGATAACAGCAACAACACAATTTATGAAGCAATAGTGGCAGTTTGAGGTAACACCATTGAAGTAGCAAGGTCTGGTTGAAAACTATGGGCAATGGTAACAGTTAGTGTCATGCAGACTAACTATGATGCATGTAGCACTACTAAACTTGCCCAGGTATATGTGAATCAGGCTATGCTGGCTACATTTCATAGGTTCATAGGTAAGTACTAGGCTATCTGCCCTTAAGGGCCCTTTTAAGCCTAGCCAATTTCTCCTTATCTGCTAAAAATAATCTATACCATTTGATTATAGATTGGCCTTACCAATCCCATAATCGATAATTATATATTACTCCTAATGAGAATAACTGGGATCATACCATAGATACTTTGAGTGGACTCATGCATCTAATTAAGCATTTAGGACCTGCATCTGTCCATTAGTAGTAGATGGGGCAGTCACTGGGTACATTTTCTGTTTCTCATTCCTATCTCCAAGTAGTGTGTGAATATGGACAGGGTTAAACTTGTTTTATGTGGATGGGAAGTCTTTTCCAGAGCAGCGTTATCCTCTTCAAGATATATCTCTCCCTCTAAACTGTTCTGTTGATGTTGCTGATGAGGTTTAGATCCGTAGACTGTGTATTTCTGATCACATTTGACTTGCTGATGTGCAGTAAATCCATTAGTAATTTGTCAGACGATGCCTAGCATGCCAGACACAGCTCACCTGTTAGCATTCTGTATGATGCCAAGTGCAGTGACAGGGCTTTAAGTCAATCCATGTAGGACATAGTGTTTAGGCCTTGTATCATTTTAGTAAGGTATCTCTGTTGGCATTCCAGTTGTATGTGTCTGAACATTTCATTTAATTTCAGTGCACATCACCTTACTACAATATGGGTGGTGTTGTTGTTGTTGTTCATGCTCATGATAATTTCAACAGATGAAGGAGAGACAAAGTACCACAACATTGTCTGCACACATCACGTGAAACATAAAACACATGGGGAGCACATCACAGAGGTGACAACAGGGTCCATGCTGGACTTTGTAGAGAAAAAGCATCAACAGTGACAAGGACAGATGCCTACAGGGATGGAGATGATGGAAGTGGGCAACTTTAACCTAGAAACAGGTGTTCCTTGTTGGTAAGGAGTGAAAGTAACTGTGACTTCCTTCTGACCAAGATGGGATGCCATTTCAAGAGCTGGGAATGGACCATTTTCAGTGTTGATGATGAGGGGTGCCTGGGTCTCTGACATTTTATGTTTGTGATGCCCTGTGTGCACCATGTGAAGCTTTTGAGACATGTCTACCACATACATGTGTCTTGTGGTAATATAAGACAGGTGTATTGATTGTAGTGGTATATGCCTCCGGAGACTTGAGAGGAGGCAGTATTTCATAAAGGTGGAGAAACATACCAATAGAGCTGCTGAAAGCAGAGCTCCCTATCCACCATGAGCTCACAATGGAGTAGAAGAGCATCTTCTTAAATATATGGAGAATGTGGTACCAGCTTGTTCTTTGTTTACCTTCCTGCAAAACCATTGATTCATCCTCAGTGCTACCTGCATCACGGGTGTTATGTGGGAACTAGGAAGCCATTCTGCATGCCTGAGCAAGCAGTGTGCATATACAGACTTGCTTGTTCTTCACAGGGGGAGTGCATGCAATGACAGCAGCCATAAATGGTGCAAGTTCCTCTGTGAATCTTGGGTGGTCCCCTTATACATCTGTCAAAGTTGTCAGACTTTAAAGGTCTTTCTTCCCCCTCTCTGGAGGATTCCTCTCCACTCAGAAATGATTAGAAGTGAGATGGACAGTAGAGATAGACAGTGGAACTGTGTCCCTAGTCTGTATTTTCTGACAATCTATGGGTATTTTCATCAGACGATGCCTTATCATCACCTTCAGCCCTGTGTCCAACCCCAATATCTTGCTCATCACTGCAGACACATGTGAATATAGAACATACATAGTGAACGCAATGAAATGTTTTGTTGGGGTGCTCAAGTGGAATGCTAGGCAAGAGAGGAAATTATATTTTATACATACTTACCTTCAGTAATGACAGAACATATGTACACACCAGAGATTCCTATAAGGAGAAATGTTCATACTGCTGTGAAGGTGTGTTGACAATCCCAAGTGTCCTACACAGAAAGTTCACTATATGGCTGACCTGGATAGTATATTTAATTTCTGTACTGCATGTAAGGTAACAACTTGGACAGCTGCCTCTTGAGTAAACACTCTAACTATATCATTGTCATACTTAACCCCATTGTTTTCCATTTTCTTGTGGGGGGGGGGTTGCTGTGCAAACTGTAGCCATATCTCTTGATTTAGTAAAGCTGTCCTACCTTCTTTGATGGTCATGCCTGACTATCGCAGGTATTCTCTCACACAATCCACCTGTTTCTTTGTTGGACATCCCCATGTTTTTACCTTCTTCATTTTTCTCTAAAAATCTTCTTAACCAGATTGTCTTTTGCTTTCTTCCACATGTGCATGAATTGCCATAATATGTTCTGTATGACATTCTCTGCAATTGGAGATTCTAAGGATTCTGCTTATATGTCCTTATTTCTGTGTCTGTCCCACAGTGTGCATCCTACCAACCATCTCAGCCACTTCATCTCAAACACCATTTTGTACATCTTAGCTTCTTTGGCATTTTTCTAACACATATTAACTGTGACACTTTCTGCCCCTCTGAGCCTAGCTTAGATCTCCTCATTAGATATCTTCATTTAGACTTCCCCTCTCCTCAGCCACCCTCCTCAGATACTTGAATGCATTGCACTATTTTCCTTCTATTTAAAATTCTTATTATTTACCCCATTTGTTTCCATGACAGCTGTCTTATCTGTTCTTAGTTTCATTCCACGTGCCTTCAGTTTTGTATTCCATTTCATTACCATTTGCTGAAGTTCTTCTTCAGAAATTGTGTGTAATGCTACATGGTCTGCATTCAACAGTTTTGTTGATCTGTCCCCTCTGACCTGTCTGCTATTGTAGTCTGTCACCAGTATGAACAGCAGATGGGTCAGAGCCAAACCCTGCTGCACAACTACTCCCACTGGGAACCCCTGTGTGAGTCCGAACATTGTTTGCACTTGTGTCCCTGGATCCTTGTACACGGTCAGCACTTATTCCACCACTGATTCTGGAATTTCAAACTATCACAGAACTGTCCACAAGAACTGTATCTGGGTCACCTGGCAGTGGTCCCTAAAATATCACATGGCCCTCTTGCTGTTCAAGTGAAGAGCAAGAAAAAGGACTTTAGCTTATTGGTGCATCAGCTTTCTACAGCAGACAAATACATGTTCCCTGTCAGCTCTTCAAGTGAAGAGCAAATGAAAAAGGGTTTTGGCTGACTCTAAAAGGTTGATTGGTGCATTGGCTTCTACAGCAGCCAGTACATGACCCCCTCAGCCAGCTCTTCTAGTGAAGAGCAAAAAAAAAAAAAGAGAGAGAGAGAGAGCTGATGTCTAGGAATATCCCGTTTACATGATTACAGTATGAGAGTAAGTATCCCATGAGCCACTGATCCATGTGCAGCACCAGGAAAATGGACATTGCAACTGTCAAACATCTATTCATCCTCATTAAAGCAGAGGAGTGGCAATAGCAGATGCCCATTGCACATCTCACCTTTGGGGTGTTACTGGCCATGTGCAGCGGTGGGGAAATTAGGAGCAAACAGTCTCCATCAGCACTGTCCTAGGGTCATTAGAATCATCAGTAGCCCTGGATATGGGTTCTGTTTAGTCTAGGGAGGCTAAAATGGTTTGTAGAACTGGTGGATGAGTAGAGTAAATTTTAATAGCTGATGGTGAGCTGCAGAGAGTCAAAAAGGGAGTAAAAAATAGAGATGTGACCGAATGTATTACTATTTGATGTATAACTGCTGCAAGTTTGAGGGTTGTATGGAAATGTGAGCATCTCTTAAGAGCACCATCACTTCTTCCTATTCTAGTCCATACAGCTGAAAGGATCTCAAAGCTGAGCTTTGGCGTTCCTAGTATTGAAAGTCATTTCCTGAGTAACATTTGGTTTGGCCATAGATTCCTGTTATATCATTACATGCTTTGGTACATGTAAGGGATATTGCAACCACTTCAGATAATATAGTAGTAAAAAAATGTTTCTGTCCCAAATGTTAGATAAGCCAATACTGTACCTTCGTTTTTGAAGAAACCATCAGACTGGAATTAATTTTGTGGCATTACCTCATGTTGTCTGTGTGGTCTACTTGTCAACCAGTAAGAAATAATAAATCTCTTCAACCTGTGTATTCTTTGAGTATACAGATTTTGGCATTGTTGGCTATGACCCCCACCCACCTTTCCCCAAAACAGATAACATAATCGCATAATGCATTACTTTAAGGCATATCTGCAAACTGCATTTTCATTAATTCAGTTTGTAAGGCTATCCCTCTTAAGTTAACTCTCTTCTTTGTAGAACTTACAGATGTGGGTAAATGGAGACACTAAAGTCACTTACAAATGCAATGAACAAAAAATGCAATTTGATGATCAGATTTCTTGAGGACATCTGTTCCAAGGCACAAGAACTTCATTCTGAAAGCCATGCAGTTAACATGCATATCCTATTCTCAATTTATGTAGAGGCATGGTACAATTACGCACAGTTTGCAATAATGTTTTTACATTCATTTTTAAAATTTTCTCTATTTCTTTCAGTTCAGTCATCAGTCTCTTGGTATGAGCATTCTAAGAAGTTCTCCTGCCCATCTCTGAAACAGCCTAAGGCGACCTGAGGAATAGTCAGTGGTACATACAGTTGCTAAAGTAATTGGTATTTATGCAAACAAGTCATTTAATTTCTGTTTATGTTGTATAGCATGCAGGAAAATGTATAAACCAAAGTAAAGCAATGGTTTGTTAGAGTCATAAGCAGAATGCGGTTTACACTGTGTTCCTAAAGGAAGCAAATGAAGGTTAAGGGAAAAATATCTTCCAAGTTTTAGTTTTACCAGATGTGGATCTGTGTCTACTGGAGTTTATGTGAAAAGGGCAGGCACAAAATGAATACGGAATGATGGGATGTTGCCAATGAAGTTCATTTTGATTTGTACAGCTACAGTGCAACTATTATAATCTGTCGTGACTTTGCATCTGACACTGTGATAAAGCTGTTGGTCCAACAGAGGATAATTTTTAATTAAATTTAAATACCCAAAGCATCAGATGCGCAGAAGGTTTTCTAGTAAACTATTTGCCATTCTTTATGTGGACTGTCTTCAGCTTTCATTCATACATTCCCTGAAGTTCTACTCTTTGGACTAGGTTTAAAATAATAATCTGGGGTGACCTTGCTAAAGCCCTTAAGGATTTTACAAATGTCAGTGACACCCACCTCACCTGACTTTATTTTCCACTCCAAAGATTTAACTTTTATAATACGTTCTTTAAGCTCCTACACTTGTTTCTCAAGAGGCTCTTTTTGGTATGGCACAGAAAATTGTTTTATTTTATCAATATGTAGGCAAGATATTTGTTGTTGCAATATGCATATCAAGCTTAAATTAAGTCATTTAGTTTGCTTGGCATATATAGTATTTGTGGTACAGATCCGAGTTCAAATGCTGTGCTTTTTCTATACAGCTATAATACCCTGATTTTTTAATAAAAATTCCATGTTACGTTAATGTTTTTAGGAAAAGAATGATTGAACGAAAGAATGACTACATGGAATACTACCAACATAATATATATGCTACAAATGTTCTGAGTCCAATAACATTGAAAAAGTTAGATGATTGCAACATTTATACAACTACTTTTAAAATCAGTAAGCTGTTAATAGGAAAATGTCATATTCTGCTATAAGTAAATCATCTCTATCATGAAAAACATCACAGTTAAAAGTGAGGCAATTATTCTATGACCTTCCTAATTTGTATTTATGCTATTTCATACTGTGTCTAGCACTGGCTGAGGTTGTGGACTAGATAGTTTAGTTTGGCAGTTAGTACAGAGGCTTAAGACTGTGAGCTGTAGTTTATTTGATAACAGAGTTTCACTCTCACAGCCCTCTTTTGCCTACTATAAGTTCATGAGTAAGTCATTTAACCAGATATTTTTCTCAGGTCACCCCTGAAAAGGCAGCATATATCGACTGGGCCTAGTTGATTAACAAATGGGTATTATTGTTATTACTTTATTGGAGGATTACAACCAATACAATTATCTTACATAGCAGAAGAGTTTTGTTTTTAATTTTCTCATGCACATTCATTATTCTATGTACACAGACACCCAGAGACATACAGACAAACACACATGCATACACACATACTCAGTTTTCTACTTTTAAGGATATCACTCATGTAGTAGCAGATGGTCTAAAATACAGATACTGCTTAGAAGTTTTAGATGGAACTAGTGGCCACTTCTTACAGTCATAATAAAGCAGAATGGAAAATAGTGTGCCGAGTAGAATGGAAATAGTGTGCCGAGTAGAATGGAAATAGTGGCTGCTTCTAAAGCAACACTCAAGCAAAATATGTGCTGCTATTCAGTGTTCAAGAGAATGATGAGGATATATGTGATACATTAAACACATCTGTCATGTGAGAAAAAACAGACCTGGGGGAAAACATGGGGTCCAAAGGGAACTTAATATTCCATCTGCAGCTGGAGCATTATGTAATGTGCATCTAACAAGTATATATATATATCTATATGTATATATTGCTTGGGAGTTACTATTAAAAACATACCTGACAAATACTATACCCTATAATGTATTGATTTGATTTTAATATTGAAATACAGTAAATAAAAGCCTAGCTGGAATAATAATAATAATTAAAACGTATATTTCTGCTAGAAAGAGTGGCACACAGAATGGTTTTCATTGGAATGCTGAGTAGATTGGAACTGAATGAACTGAACAGAGACAGAGAGAGAGAGAGAATGAATGCATGTATGAAACCTGAAGTGACTGTGCATGAGATCGGAGAGATGTATGAAGGCTGAAGAGACTGTGTGTGAGAGATCGGAGAAAGGGTGAGTGAATGCATGTATGAAAGCTGAAGTGACTGTGCGTGAGATCAAAGAAAGAGTGAGTGAATGCATGTATGAAAGCTGAAGTGACTGTGTGAGAGATCGGAGAAAGAGTGTGTGAATGCATGTATGAAAGCTGAAGAGACTGTGTGTGAGAGATCGGAGAAAGAGTGAGTGAATGCATGTAAGAAAGCTGAAGTGACTGTGCGTGAGATCGGAGAAAGAGTGAGTGAATGCATGTATGAAAGCTAAAGTGACTGTGCGTGAGATTGGAGAGATGTGTGAAGGCTGAAGAGACTGTGTGTGAGTGATCGGAGAAAGAGTGAGTGAATGCATGTATGAAAGCTGAAGTGACTGTTCGTGAGATCGGAGAGATGTATGAAGGCTGAAGAGACTGTGTGTGAGAGATTCGAGAAAGAGTGAGTGAATGCATGTATGAAAGCTGAAGAGACTGTGTTTGTGAGGGAGACTGGAGAGAGAGTGTGCAATCTGATGCAAACTGACTGAGTATGGAGCGAGTGTTGACATTTTAGCAATTTGACTTGTTCTCAGGTTGGGGAGAGGGGGAATTTATTTGTATCTTCGTTTGTAAAACTCTAAAACCTTCAGGTATGTTTCTGCAGGGGGAGAACAGAAAGTGCAGCACATGAAAAACTGAATTGTTCATACGTACTGTATTTCTTCATTTTTGTTTTCTGGTTGCTTGAGTTTCGGTTAACATAGTTTACTGTATATATGTAAGAGTCAGTGATACATGCATTTGTTAAAGTAATTGGTATTTATGCAAAAAAAGTAATTTCATTTCTGTTTATGTTGCATAGCATGCATGAAAATGTATAAACCAAAGCAAAGCAATGGTTTGTTAGAGTCATAAGCTGAATGGGGTTTACACTGTGTTCCAGATGGAAGCCTAACATTGTTATTGGGTTTTTCAGCAGCAAATGAAAGTTAAGGGAAAAAAATCTTCCAAGTTTTGCTTTTACCAGATGTGGATCTGTGTCTACTGGAGTTTATGTGAAAAGGGCAGACACAAAATGAATATGGAATGAAGGGATGTTGCCAACACAGTTCATTCTGATTTGTACATCTGCAGTGCGACTATTATAATCTGTCATGACTTTGCATTTGACACTGTGATGAAGCTGCTGGTCCCACAGAGGATCATTTTTTAAATTTAAATACCCTAAGCACTAGATGCACAGAGAGTTTTTTGTAAACGATTTGCCATTCTTTATGTAGGCTGTCTTCAGCTTTCATTCATTCATTCCCTGAAGTTCTACTCTTTGGACTAGGTTTAAAATAGTAATCTGGGGTGACCTTGCTAAAGTTCTTAAGGATTTTACAAATGTCTATGACATCCACCCCACCTGACTTTCTTTTCCTCTCCAAAGATTTACCTTTTATAATCTGTCCTTTCAGCTCACACACTTGTTTCTCAAAATGTTTTTTTTTGTATGGCACAACAATTTGTTTTCTTTATCCATATCCAAGCAAGCTGTTTGTTGTTGCAATATGTATATCACGCTTAAAGTCTGTCCTTTATTTTCCTTGGCATATAGAGTATTTGTGGTACAGATCTGAGTTCAAATGCTGTGTTTTTTCTATTTGGCTACAGTACCCTAATATTTTAATGAGAATTCTATATTATGCTAATGTTTTCAGGAAAAGAATGACTGAATGAATGAATAACTGCATTGAATGCTACTCACTTAATATTTGTGCTACAAATGTTCTGAGTCCAATAACATCAGAAAAGTTAGATAATAGCAACATTTATACAACTCTTGTAAAATCATTAAACTTTCAATAGGAAAATGTCATATTCTTCTATATATATATGATACAGTAAACTCTCAGTTAACCGGCACCCATGGGGATTGGTAGATGGCAGATAAGTGTAGTTTTTGGATGCTTGGCAGTTACTATTAAAAACAGACCTGACAAATACTATACCCTATAGTATACCATGCCATAAATAATGTATTGATTTGATTTTAATATTGAAATACAGTAAATAAAAGCCTAGCTGGAATAATAATATTTAAAAAGTATATTTCTGCTAGAAAGAGTGTCACACGGAATGCTTTTCATTGGCATGCTGAGTAGATTGGAATTGAATGAATTGAACAGAGACAGAGAGAATGAATGCATGTATGAAAGCTGAAGTGACTGTGTGTGAGAGATCGGAGAAAGAGTGAGTGAATGCATGTATGAAAGCTGAAGTGACTGTGCGTGAGATCGGAGAGATGTATGAAGGCTGAAGAGACTGTGTGTGAGAGATTCGAGAAAGAGTGAGTGAATGCATGTATGAAAGCTGAAGAGACTGTGCGTGAGATCGGAGAGATGTATGAAAGCTGAAGAGACTGTGTGTGAGAGATCAGAGAAAGAGTGTGTGAATGCATGTATGAAAGCTGAAGTGACTGTGCGTGAGATCGGAGAGATGTATGAAAGCTGAAGAGACTGTGTGTGAGAGATCGGAGAAAAAGTGAGTGAATGCATGTATGAAAGCTGAAGTGACTGTGTGTGTGAGGGAGACTGGAGAGAGAATGTGCAATCTGATGCAAACTGACTGAGTATGGAGCGAGTGTTGACATTTTAGCAATTTGACTTGTTCTCAGGTTGGGGAGAGGGGGAATTTATCTGTATCTTCGTTTGTAAAACTCTAAAACCTTCAGGTATGTTTCTGCAGGGGGAGAACAGAAAGTGCAGCACATGAAAAACTGAATTGTTCATACGTACTGTATTTCTTCATTTTTGTTTTCTGGTTGCTTGAGTTTCGGTTAACATAGTTTACTGTATATATGTAAGAGTCAGTGATACATGCATTTGTTAAAGTGATTAGTATTTATGCAAAAAAAGTAATTTCATTTCTGTTTATGTTGCATAGCATGCATGAAAATGTATAAACCAATGCAAAGCAATGCTTTGTTATAGTCATAAGCTGAATGGGCTTTACACTGTGTTCCAGATGGAAGCTTAACATTGTTATTGGGTTTTTACAGCAGCAAATGAAAGTTAAGGGAAAAAAATCTTCCATGTTTTGCTTTTACCAGATGTGGATATGTATCTACTGGAGTTTATGTGAAAAGGGCACGCACAAAATGAATATGGAATGATGGGATGTTGCCAACGGAGTTCATTTTGATTTGAACGGCTGCAGTGCGACTATTATAATCTGTCATGACTTTGCATCTGACACTGTGATGAAGCTGCTGGTCCCACAGAGGATAATTTTTTAATTAAATTTAAATACCCTAAGCACTAGATGCACAGAGAGTTTTCTAGCAAACTATTTGCCATTCTTTATGTAGACTGTCTTCAGCTTTCATTCATTCATTCATTCCCTGACATTCTACTCTTTGGACTAGGTTTAAAAGAGTAATCTGGGGTGACCTTGCTAAAGTCCTTAAGGATTTTACAAATGTCAATGACATCCACCCCACCTGACTTTCTTTTGCACTCCAAAGATTTAACTTTTATAATCTGTCCTTTCAGCTCACACACTTGTTTCTCAAAAGGCTTTTTTTTGGTATGGCACAACAAATTGTTTTGCTTTATCCATATGCAGGCAAGCTGTTTGTTGTTGCAATATGTATATCACACTTAAATTCTGTCCTTTATTTTCCTTAGCATATAGAGTATTTGTTGTACAGATCCGAGTTCAAATGCTGTGCTTTTTCTCTTCGGCTATAGAACCCTGATTTTTTAATGAGAATTCTATATTACGCTAATGTTTTCAGGAAACGAATGACTGAATGAATGAATAACTGCATTGAATGCTACTGACAATATATGTGCTACAAATGTTCTGAGTCCAATGACATCAGAAAAGTTAGATAATAGCAACATTTATACAACTCTTGTAAAATCAGTAAGCTGTCAGTAAGAAAATGTCATATTCTGCTATAAGAAAATCAGCTCTATCAAGGAAAAATGTGACAGTTAACAGAGAGGAAATAATTCTTTGACCTTCCTAATTTGTATTTATGCTATTTCATACTGTGTCTGGCACTGGCTGAGTTTGTGTAATAGACAGCTTAAGCTGGCAGTTGGTACAGAGTCTTCCAACTGTGAGCTGTAGTTCCTTTGATACAGGATTTGACTAACATAGCCCTCTTTTGCCTACTGTAAGTCCATCAGTAAGTCATTTAACCAGACATTTTTCCCAGGTCACCCCTGAAAAGGCACTGTGTGTCCAGTGGGCCTACTTGGTTAACAAATGGGTATTGCTGTTGTTATTTTATTGGAGAATTATAGCCAATAAAATTATTTTATATAGCAGAAGAATTTATTTTTACTTTTCTCATATACATTAATTATTATATGTACTCAGACATACAGAGACATACAGACAAACACACATGCATACACACATGCTCACACACACACACACACACACACACACACACACACACACACACACACACACACACACACACACACACACACACACACACACACACACAGCATAAACAGTTAAAAGTAATGTATAATAACAGTAGAATGCAACTCAGTGTGTTTTAACCATGGGTTGTTTCAGTGACATCCCTCCTCTGGGCCCATAATTAAGAACCTCAATACTTACCACTAACACTGGTGAGGGACATTCATTTGGAACAAAAATAAATACACACAGTATTTCCAGATGTACCTCTCTGCATCAAGTACAATTCCCTTAAGAGCACACAGAGTGCACACTCAGTTGTGGGTCTGGGTTTTCCTCTCCAGGCTCCAAATAAGACTCCACCTTTCTCTCTTCTGAAACCAGTGCTCTGCATCCCTGTTCCAAGTAGCTGACACACATATTCTTTGAGATTTGATTTTCACACACACACACACACACACACACACACACACACACACACACACACACACACACACACACACACACACACACACACCTGGGAAAGTCTGGCACAGAATTACTAGCTCTACCACCTCTGCCCATGCTATAGGTAGCTCTGTTGGCACCAGCCAGCTACGCTAAGGCTCTAACATGCGTACCCAATTATACTAAGTAAAATTAATACTAATACAAATGGTAGAATTTGACCAATGCAGCAAGGCTTTCAGGAGTGGCTACAGTGTTATCAAATAAATATAAGTACTTTCAAAGGTTAAAATATTCTCTAAAAGACCATTTACAATGAAAATTTAAATGTATTTATTAATAAAAAAATTAAAAAAACACGAAAATACTAAATATCTATTTACAGTACATACCAGAGTTTCAATAACAGGAAATGTTAAAAAAAACACAGATGGAAAGGTTCACACAGACACAGAAAAAAACAATAATTAACAAATCTCACTATATTTTCCTGACTGATCTAAAGAATTACTGTTTCTTTGTTCACTTACTAGAGCAAGGCAAGATGAAGTGGATGAGTGGTCCTTCTTTGTTAGGTTTCATAGACTGCTCTGAGACTTCTTTCTCACCAGTATTAAGACATAATTTCAGTGCTGGATTACAGAGTGACATCACATATATCTGTTCACCTAACTTCTGGTTCCCACACTACCCCCCTTTATTAGAAACGGAGCCAGAATCTTGTGCATATATGTCACCACACATACACATAGAGTTTTGCTAAGATGTGTTGTAGCATCTGGAAGCTATGAAACCATTTAAAAAATGTATACCCTTTCTGGGTAGCAATTAGTTCACCCCCTAAGGACAATACAGTAGTATTTCTAGTCCTGGTTTGCAAAGACATTTTCTCTCTGGCTGCAATCAGAAATGTAAAATACAATCTTTATGGCCTAAACCAGGTAATTTTAATTTTAAACTATTGTTCACAATGAGTATGGCAGCACTCAAAAACCAAAAAACAAGATGCAGAAGATACCTTCACAATGGACTGAGATTAACCTCTTTTGTTCCAGTATCCTCTTTTGGAATACATTAATTTCAACAGTTACAATACAGTCTGACATACAGGTGTATCTTTTTTCTTTTCTGTCCAACAGGACCAACTGTTGCTACATTTTTGAAACAAACAGCTTTACAAATACATTTTCTACACAAGCACCTGTACAAATCAGTTTGATATACAATTCTTTACAAAACTCCAGCTATCTTTGCTGGAATTTATTACACATCCACTGCCCTACTTCTCCAGGCATAGGTGGCCATACCTCACATATTCACAGTTTCCACTATCAGAAAACTGCATACCTAAATTGCTTTTTTAACTTTATTTTCTACTTTTAAGGATATCACTCATCTAGTTGCAGATGGTCTAAAATACAGATACTGCTTAGAATTTTTAGATGAAACTAGTGGCCATTTCTTACAGTCATATTAAAGCAGAATGCAAAATAGTGTGCCGAGTAGAATGGAAATAGTGGCTGCTTCTAAAGCAATACTCAAGCAAAATATGTGCTACTATTCAGTTTTCAAGAGAACAATGAGGATATATGTGATACATTAAACACATCTGTTATGTGAGAAAAAACAGACCCAGGGAAAAACATGGAGTCCAAAGGGAACTTAATATTCCACCTGCAGCTGGAGCATTAAGTAATGTTCATCAAACAAGTATATATATATATATATATATATATATATATATATATATATATATATATATATATATATATATATATATATATATATATATGTGTGTGTGTGTGTGTGTGTGTGTGTGTATGTGTAAATATATAGATAGATACAGATATATATATATATATATATATATATATATATATATATATATATATAAATATGTAAGTATCTGTACAATGGAACTCGGATGTTATTACATAATGAGTGAATGTAATGCTAGTGTATTGTAGTCCTTGAGTTTGTATCTACACTTCACCCTATCCATTTCAGTAAAGTTTTGCAACAAGGGTGACAAAATGAATGTAAGTCTGTGGATGTAATATGTAAAAAGCTGACAAGATAATAAAACTTAATAGAGAACAGGAACATAAGGGATAAAACGCACTTTATTGATCACAGTTGCCAACCCCATAGCTAAAATAATTTCAGGAAAACAGAAAATCATAAAATGAAACAAATATGGCAAAGAACACTCATTGATTGAAACATTATTCAGTCAAATATTTCTACTGTATTTTCAGCATTAACCGTCAGGGTCAAGTATATCATATTTTCTAATAAGCAATGCATCCTACTTCTCAGCTTAAATGTAACTTTACTATTCTGCCTTAAAGTGTTATTAACTCTCTCAAGAACAGACATCTACAGTTTAGATGCATTTAAATTTCTGTATTACAGAGGGATAAAACCCTCACTGGTTCTGGGGTTTTGGAATGTGGCCTGGGACACTATGCTGCTAACACCTGCCACCAGCTAGAAGGTAGAAATTATTACAGGCACCAGATGGCTCAGGGATGCATGCCCTGATCTGCAAAATCCTACTCATACATAGTAGTCCTTACTGCATGAGAGTGTGGAAGTGAGCTCATCCAAGAGACGGCATAGCAGGTCCTACTTTGGCATTGGTGCATACGACAGCCACCAGTGAATTGGATAGGACAGCCACCAGTGAATTGGATAGGTCTAAAAATTAAAATCCCTAAACATGATGAGGACAATGGTAGTACCTGATCTTCAACTCTTGCCCTGAGGAGAATGAATTGATAGGTAATCTCTTACCTTTGTTAGAATTAATGGGCAATTAAACATTCAGGAAGAAGCTGTATGTCCAGGTAAGGTTCAAAGACCAAAAGATATGAAAAAATAGATGCATTTGAATTATGAAGTTACTTATAAACTCAATCCATTTTTCAAGTTTCAATCTTCACTGTGCTGTGCCTGTTACTATGGGAATATTACCTTCAAATCTCTGGTCCAACAGATAGACACCTTTCCTTGCTGTCAACTATTTAATACAGTCTAATCAATATTCCCATGAACATCATATTAACATCTGCCTTCTGACAGTAGACTACAAAGAAAGCAGACATTTCTTATCTTTCACATACAACAATTATTCACCTCCTGACCTTTATTGGCTTTTGTCGTACTGTTTCTATTCCTCTCTCTACTGCATAGACCTTGAAACTTTTTGAGGAGTTAAGCCTTATGACTTCACGCCAAAATGGGCATCGGTAGTTACCGGTGGTAAGTGGGTTGAGGACCCGACCTACTTTGACCTACACCATGGACCCTTGTTAATGGTGGGAGGGGCTAGTTGCCCAGCCTGGATTACCTGGGATAGCTCTGTTGAGCGAAAACTGGATGTAAAACCAACCAACCTGCCAAAAATGAACTGAGAATTGCTAAGCTTAATGTAGGTTCGCTGACAGGAGGCAGCTTGGAAGTGGATACGGAGGAGGCTGGACATCCTATGTATTGAAGAGATGAGATGGAAGGGCAGTGCAGCAAATCCACCTGGCTTGGGATCCTACTCAGGAGGGGGGCAGGCTAGAAAAGGTGTAGGGATTGTGGTGAGAGAGAGGCTTCAGAAGGCAGTGAGGGATATCATCAGAATTAATGGCAGACTGATGGCAATCAGACTCCAGTGTAATGATAGGGCAGTGTTCATAATCTCAGCCTATGCTCCACAGCAGGGTTGTGATAGTGAGGAAAACAGTGCATTCAGACAGCAGTTGCAGGACCTACTAGATAAAGCAGGACAACATGAATTGGTGTTGATAATGGGTGACTTGAATGCACATATCGAAACAGATAGAACAGGATATGATGACTGCCTGGGTCCACATGTGTGGGGCAACAGGAATAAAGATGGTAGCCAACACACGGTTCTGAAAGAGAGACGATCACAAGATCACATACAAGAGTAGCCAACATGCAACTCAGGTAGACCTCCTCCTAGTAAGGAAAAGGCACTGAGGTAGAATCCATGATTGCAAGTCATCCCCAGTGAAACAGTCAGCCCACAATATAAACCACTAGTTGTCACAATCAGCTAAAAGCAGTTGTCAGAGAAGGCTCTAGGGTTCACAGAGACCAAGACGAAGACCTGGAAGTTGATTGGAGGTAAAGTACAACAGTTCAAGGAATTACTCAGGGCTCTAGCACCCCAAGAAGAGGAGGAAATAGGTGGAGTTGAACAAGAACGGCAGCGCCTAAAAACAGCATGCATTAGGACTACAGAAAAGACATGTGCCTAAGCCAGGTACAGAAATAATGTACATAAGGAAAGCTGGTGGTGGAATGCAGAAGCCTAGGAAGTCATCAAAAGAAAGAAGGAGTGCAGGAAGAAGTGGGAGATTGAAAAGACTGACCAGACTAGGAAGGACTACTGATTGGCTAACAAAGAATCTAATAAAGAAGTTGCAATAGCAAAGAATAGGGCATTGCAGGCACTCTACCAACTTCTGGAAAGTGACTCAGTAAGTGACACAAAGAAACTATATCAGGTTGCAAGGCAAAGACAGAAAGATAAAGAAGATAGTCAGACAGCCTTCATAAGGGATGCCAGCAACAACCTGTTCACCAGTCTACAGGACATCAAAGGCAGATGGAAGACATATTTCCAGCAGCTTCTGATTGAAGAAAACCCCACAGAAGCTGCACTGCCCCAGAAACAGCCTACAATGAGAGAAGAAGAGGAGCCCACCCTAGAAGAAGTAAGAACTGCACTAAGGAAGATGATGTCAGGGAAAGCAGCAAGCTCAGATGATGTCACAGCAGATATGATAAAGATGCTGGGTGAGACAGAGGAGAAATGGCTCCTGAGTGTACTAATAGCAGTGTGGAGAGAAAGACATAGCCCAGATGACTGGAGAAAATTATACTCATGCCAGTATACAAGAACAAAGGGGACATCGACAACTCTGGGCAGCACAGAAAACTCCTATCACATTGCATGAAAGTTCTGGAGAGGGTGATTAATAAACAGATATGCAGAGTAGTAGAAAGTAAGATGGGAAATGAGCAGTTCAGATTCAGATCAGGATGGAGCACAATAGACCCTATGTTTCCAGTGAGAGATACTTTTGAAGATGCTAGAGATGAGGAAAGAGTCCAAATGGGTATTCCTAGACTTGGAGAAAGCATATGACAAAGTCCCAAGAAAGCTGATCTGGGCAGTACTGCAGTGGTTTGAAGTCCCAGAAACATTGGTACAATTAGTGCAGGTTATGTACAGGGACCCAGTGACTCAAGTATGAACAGTGTTTGGCCTCACAGAGGTTCTCCTAGTGGGAGTGGGTGTACACCAGGGCTCAGGTCTGAGCCGACTGCTGTTCATACTGGTGATGGACTACATTAGCAAGCAGGTCAGAGGGGACAGATCAACAAAGTTGCTTTATGCAGACAATGTGGCATTACAGGCTGACTCTGAGCTATAACTTCAGCAAAGGATAGGAGAACGGAATGCTAAACTGAAGGCACATAGGATGAAACTAAGCACAGATAAGACAGTGGTAATGGCAGCAAATTGGGGAAATCAGAAGAAGCTGAGAATAGAGATAGAAGGGAAGATAGTGGAACAGGTAAACAGCTTCAATTATCTGGGAGGGTGGTTGAGGAGAAGGGAAGTCTGAATGAAAAGGGGCTTCAGCCTACTGGCATAGAGTATCAGGTGTAATCTATGACAGAAGAATGCCAAAGAAGCTGAAAAGTAAGGTGTACAAGACAGTTGTGTGACCAGTACAGAAACCTGGGCAGTAAAGGAAGAACAGTTGAAGAAGCTAGAGGTAATGGAAATGAAGTGCCTGAGAAGGGTGGTAGGATGCACACTGTGGGACAGATGAAGAACTGAGGACATAAGAGCTGAAGCCAAAGTAGCTCCAATTTTAGAAAAGATCAAAGAGAACAGATTATGGTGGTTTGGACACGTGCAGAAAAGCAGAAGACAATCTGGTGAGGAAAATTTGGGACAGAGAGGAAGAAGATAAGAGGAAGTGAGGATGTCCAGCAAAGAGGTGGATGGATTGTGTGAAAGAAGATCTGTGATAGTCAGGTATGAGTGTTGAAGAAGGCAGGAGTGAGGCACTGAATCGAGAGTGTTGGTGACAGTAACATGATACCCCGACCCCACGTAGAAAAATGGGAAAAAAGGGTTAATGATGATGAAGCCTTATGACTAATGATTCCATAAGGGCCATAGAGGCTGATGGGTGTTGGGAACCATCACAATGTAGATAGCCACTAGAATTCTCTAGCAGGAGAAGTATTGTGCAGCGACATCAGTTTTGTTAAATAAAAGAGCTGTGCTTTACAGACTTTGATGACATAAGACTATTGCTTTCTGCTATCAAAAGAAGAGGTTTTCTGAATAAAATAACTCTATAACATCAGTGATTTGTTAAAGTCCATCAAACTAAACATCTACTCATTGATTTTTGTTGCAATTGTTTACAGTATTCACTTATCATACTTCACCTTCACTCCTTATCTTTTCTCATGTTTCGTTGTTCATCCATTTTATACCCTCCTCAAATGCTTACAACAATTCATCATGCATTATGGCAGTTGGTGTGGCAGTTAATGTTGAAAGCCTCCATCACTATGGTATGGGGTTTGATTCCCTCAGCCCTTGTTTGCCTACTGTGTGACCTTGAGCAAGTCACTTAACTAGACATTGTTCCTTGTTTGCCCCTGAAAAGGGACTGTGTGCTGAGTTGTCCCACCTGTTTAACAAATAGAATTATGATTATTATTATTATTATTATTATTACTACTATTACTATATTGCTATATTATTATTAAAGCCTTTGCTACCCTAATAGTGTCTTTTAGGCAGAGTACCTCTGATGGACGTTCCAATGTAGCAAATTCTAATTTGGAACACATTAATGAATCTTAACAAAAAATGACCAACAATGAGGCTCTCCTGAACCTGCAAATGTTCATATATATGTAGTTACAGAGGCATGGTTTTAGAGAAATGAAAGCACTCCCTGTATTCCTGGGCACAGCACCTATCACCTCTTTAGACCTACTGGCAATTGTGGAGGAATATTAGTATTTGTCAAAGATAACATTACTTCATTACAGATTCCTTAAAACCCCACTTCTGAACAGCTGGCTGCTCAAATCACCATAAGAAAAGCTAAGTATCACTCCATAGATAGCTACAGAATACTGTCTATGTCTTATTATGCGCACAATAACTGTCTGCCCTTATTAGCTGAAATCACAATTAAACTCAATGTCTTTCTACTGAAAGACTTCAGTTAATCTTGCCCTATCTTGTCAAGGGTGGGCATGCCCAATTTTTTCGTGGCATTATGCATGCTAATCTTCTTTTACAAATCACTAACCACCCTGCTAGGGTCTCCAATAATCTTGATCTAGTCCTCACAAATAATTCCACATTTTGCACATCTCCATATATATCTGTATATTATTCTGCTTTGTTAAATCAGACCACAAATGGGTAACCTTTTCATTATAACTGATATTACTTGCCCTGTAAATACCTCTTACATTTAGGGATTTCTGAAAAGCTAACCTTCTTCAGTTAATTGATAATCTAAATAAATTCCACTGTAATTCTCCTCCAACAGATTTTATTGCAGACGTTGCTACCTGTGTCTCTTACTTCTACTCCCACTCAGATAATTGTATTGATAGTACAGTCATTATCTGCATCAAATACAATGAAAAATTTAAAAACAAACCCCTTTAGTGGACTACCCATATAAATAAATTATATAACAACAGAAAGCAATTGCTTTGTTTACAAGAGTTCTCATTCTACCCACCTTAAGATCATGCTTAAACAAACTAGTAAGCAGCATAAGGGAACCATTAGGAAGTTTAAAGATGAGTATGAGAAATCTTCATTTAACTATGTAAGGAAGTTAATAACTGACACACAACAATGCCCAGCTCTAGTCCACAATAATACTGCACATTATGATCCAAAAAGAAAAGCTGACAAATTTAGTGCAAATTTTACTCTACCTACAGTTACAGCTATTCTACAGATTCCACAGTCCCAGTCAACCCTTTTAATTACCATGAAACAAGTTCTCTCATCAGTTTCAAAAGCTAAGGTCATCTCATCCATGGGCACTGATATTATGCCAGGTGGCATGAGTATCAGTCCCAAATATAGCCTACCTAGACTTACTGACTCATGAGTAAGTACCAGGCATTTCATGCATAGCCAAAAAACCTGTTCAAAATTTCCCTATAGCCTCAAGGACAGCAAGACAAGATAGACCAGGAGAGAATTTGAGGCTGACCATCCAATTATCTAGGTTTCCCTAGAAGGTGGTAAGGGTGCTACAACTTTCCAGGTTTCAGGAATGTAACCAGTGGAGAGGCTTGGATTAAAAAGTTTAAGTAGAGTTTCAAAAAGGCCATATTTGGCACTGATAATCAGGCAAGTTAGTATGTTGTCAGGGTTCATGGATAAAATATTCTTTGTTTTTGAAAAGGCTGAGAGAACTTGTTCCATAGTAATTAAAGGGGGCGGCTGGGATTGTGGAACCTGTGGCATAGATATCACTGTGGGTGGAGTAAAATTTGGAGTAAATTTGTTAGCTAGGACATTAGCTAATTCCTTTGGGTCAGAGACCATAACATTACTGTGGACTAGCTCTGAACCCTGTTGTAAGTTCTTAACTTCTTCACACAGTTAAAAAAGACGTGCAGTTATTTTTGGTTTTAGTGGCTATATTAAGTCATACTTAAGCTTTTTAATCCAAGTGTCTCTCAAAGGCTTTATTCTCGAATCCTGAGGAACAGTCATTATAACGCCATTACCCAAGGATAGCCATACCACATACACTAGCTACTATTGACTCATTAATCTTACTAGTTTCATATGCAAATGGATGGAACACGTAATCTCAGGCTTTCTTAGTATGGACATTAACAATCTCAACCCTGAATTCTCATCAAATCAGATTTGCCAAAGGAAGGTCCTACCTCTTTAAACTCTTTAATTTCTTTGAAAAATAACTGAACAGTATAAAATAGTTGAGTGGTACATACAGCATATCTGGATCTGGCTGAGGCCTTTGATACTATTCCCCATGCAGTAATTGTCGACTTGTAAATAGGAATTCAAATACTTATGCGTCGCTGTGGATAGTCAACTTTTTCTGACAGAATTTGGATTGAATTACAGGTGGTACTTTTGAAGGCAAAAAATGTTAAAGGTGTTTACCAACAGGACTAGTATTTGGCTCCTCTCCTATTTGGTATCTACTTCTCAGGCCTTCATGCCAACACTCCTAACCTATGGTTATTTAAGTTTGCAGATAACTGTAAATTGGATGTTATTTTTTGATCTTCGACTCACTCACAAATGAGTAGACTATATTAAGAAATGGTGCAAGGACAATGGTCTCATATTAAATGTAAAAAGTATAGCACAGTTCATTTTGATAAAACAGAACATTTTCACATACCATATAGTTGATGCACCCATCCAATCAGACATTGTCATAAAGGATTGAGGCAATCGTATTGATAATTCCTTATTGTTTGGGCATCATGTTTCCACAGTAGTTCAAAAAGCCTTTGTTTTATCCAATTTCCAAAGGCATCTCCAGTACATCCTTGAAGTCTTAATTTGTTTGCTGTGATTTGCTAGTTTTTGTCATGTGGTTTATTTTACAACAATGGGAGTTTTTGGTTGCTGGATATATTTATGCTCTTATTAATTTGCATAGTCTTGTATTTGATCTCATTCTCTTATGTTTAGTGCTTTATTCTATGGAACGTCTCTCCCAGGAGATCACTGAAGAGGGGATTCTGCCCTCTCAGAATTTCATGTAAGCAAATGCAGATAGATAGACAGATAGATGGACAGATAAATAAATATATAATTATATTAGTTGCTTAATATTGTAGGGAAAGTATAAACAGATAAGCAGCATCTGAAAAAGAAGAAGTGCTCTGCTAGATGCTGTCTTGAATAATTGCACTATCGTAAGCACAATGACAATGGGAGTCCCCAATTATGACAACCCACACTGAGAAACAAAAGTAAATGTTATATTGTTTTGCATTACATTTAATGGGGTGTTGAATTGCTTGTGGTGTAACATTTTGTATGCAGTGTGATGCTGGTAGCACCTGGTAAAAAAGATAGCTGCTGTTTTATGTCTGAAAACATTTTGCTGTGTTCTGCAGTGGGTCCTTTTATGTTTCACTTGTTACTGGTGCTTTCTGCAATGTATTGTTTTCAGCATAGCAGGTATGTAGCATGAATGTACCTTAGACATGGTATGGACAGACTAATAAATGAAAAGCAACACACAGTACTAAAATGGACTCAGTTTATATGAAATTATTTCAGCAAACAAAACAACAAAAGGAGTCCAAATCACAGATGTTTAATTCCTACAAGCTTTCACATTTATAAAAACGCTTTTTCACATGCTAATAACATTATTAAAGCTGCCAACGTTTATAGAGAAATCTTATAACAAAAGTTAACAAATCGCAATAAAGAAACAGTGCAAAGAAAGGTAAAAAATGCATTGACACACAAAAATCATATTTAGAAACATATACTTATTGTTCAGTTTATTTATTTTTTTGTATTTTTGTAATGGCTTCAAACTTATAACACAGTTGAACTGTGTCGATTTCCAGCAAAGATTAAATTATGCTGGAAGTCTAAAGCTATTTTATCAAAAAAGAAACTAAAAACTGTAAACTGAATGACACAATTTGCTGCATTGTTTATGTATCTTTGTGAACATAATTGTCTTTAACTTTGTTTTACTGTTTGTTTGCTGTGGTTTGCTAGTTTTTGTCATGTGATATTTGTTGATTGATAAGTTGATATCTGTTGTGCAGGTTAATTAGTCTTTTAAACATCTGAAATGTGTAATCATGTTTTTGTGAAGCAAACTGTATGTAATTGTGAACAATTTTAATTTATTTAACTTTTACAGACTATGCTATGTCATAACATTCATAAATTCTTTTAGTATATAATTTCAGGACTTTTTTTTAGTTTTCTTATTGTTGAGGTCGATAAATGCAAAATGACGTCCTGTATTCTATAGCAGGTCTCACGTTTTTTTTAAATTGGCTAACTGAACCTCATGGCATATGTAGGAAAGTGTTCCTAAATATTCTTAATAGACAAGGAACCCTTTGTTATTACAATATTGACATAACATTCAAACTTCAAGGATCTGTCTGCTATGATGTCACATATGTCACTATGTCTAGCAGTTAGAACAGAAGTCTGAGACACTAACAAGCTACTTCCTATAGCCCTAGGTACAGATTTTTTCATTCTACCTTCATTTTCTTACTGTGTGAACAAGTCATTTAACCAGAATTTGCTTTCAGGTTACACCCTAATAAGGGGCACTTGTGTCTAATAGGCTTACCTGGGCAAATGAATAAACCAAAAAAGAAAATAATGCCCATGCCCCATGCAGATTTAAGAAGCTGTTGACAATTATTAGAATAAGGCTTGATTGTTATTGGTTTAGCACTGTAGACTTTTTGGTATTGAAACTTATTCCATTAGAAATATCCCAGTCCTGTAAGGAGTCAAGGTAATGCTACAATTTCATCTCATCTTCAACAGTAGTAACCAGTGGCCCCACCTTAGATTTATCTGAGAGTTTTGATGTCCACACATATTGTGATAATGGGATGGTTGACATATAAACATCAAATAAAAAATACCAATCATAGAATCCTGCAGAACATCTCTTTTGTATTATTTATCTTTACACTTCCTGGGTTTGAGTTAGTTTTCTACCCACTGATAGAGATGTCTATTGATTACAAAATTTGCTACTGGATTATATGTTAGTCTGTGAAGTGTGAAGTCAAAGGCCTTAGATATGAATAACAAGAAAAGCATTTTAAAGCACTTCAATGATGCCCCTGTAACACCTGAAAAGATTAGATAAACATTACCTTCCATGGTAAAAGCCATGTTGACAACTATCCAAATGGGCAAAAACATCACGTTGTTATATTTACTATCCTTTCAAAACATTGATATAAATTACCATTAATCTGACATGTCTATAAATGTTAACATAATTTCTTGCCACCCTTAGGAATAGGTGCTGCATTTCATCAGATGTCAGGGACTCATGACATATCTAGTGTGGTTGCTAAAATAAAAAAAAAAGTCACATATGGTAAAACTTGAGTGCATTACCTTGCCTAAGAAATAATCATTCAGATGATCTGTTCCTGTGGCAGATTCAAGATGCGTCCTCTTTAGAGCCTTTATGACAACCTTTTCTCTTATTTTGGTCACATATGGGACTCAGCTGTATTTGTTGCACTTATGTGAATTTTTTGTCACTGTGCAGTAAAGTGCAGTTTTGTACCTACCGTAAATGTAGATGTTCGAGTGCTCACACTGCTGCAGTCATCACACTTGGGTTATCCTGCCATCAGGCAGTCCCGCAGTCAGCCAGAGTTCCAAAGTCTTGGTCCGGTGTCGGTTGCTGTCACTTCTTCCCTGACGTCAGTGCACCAGGGTTATATAAGATGCATCCAACTCCATTTTCTTCAGTTTTTCTTGCCCCAGATGTCAGGTGCCCCCAAGTAGGTAGGCAATACATATAAAATAAAAACAATACCTTCAGTCACAAGCAAATACACCACAAAGGTTGTATGGGATAGAAAGGTATAGATAAGGCCAGCTAGTTCAGAAGGGGTGGAGGGAGGGTAACCTGGACTGCAGCAGTGTGAACACTCGAACATCTACATTTATGGTAGGTACAAAACTGTACTATGTTCATCGTGTTACACTGCTGCAGTCATCACACTTGGGTAGAATCCCAAAGCTTAGGTTGGGTGGCTGGTTTATAAAGAGTTAGGATTGGCTATGAGACCCTGCAGAACTGCAGTGGCAAATCCTGCTCTGGATTTAGAGTAAAGAGGCAGGTGGTAATGTTTGGTAAAGGTGTGCACTGAACTCCAAGTTGCAGCCTCCAAAATTTCCTTGGTAGGTACTCCTCTGAGAAAGGCCAATGAAGTGGCTGTAGCCCTGGTGGAATGTGGCCTAATGCTATTTGGGACTGATTTCCCATGCTGTGTGTAGCAGTAATGATTACAGTGTCCTATCCATTTGTGTATAGTCTGCTTTGAGATAGCCTTGCCCTGTGATCCTGCAGCATATGCTACAAACAGTTGCTCAGTTTTCCTGATAGCTTTTGTTTTGTCCAAGTAGAAGAGTAGCTGCCTGTGTATGTCCAAAGAATGCAGTAGTTTCTCCCCTTTATTCTGTGGGTTTGGATAAAAAGTTGGCAAATGGATGGTTTGGTTAAGAGCCACACTAGATACCACCTTTGGCATAAAGGTAGGGTTTGTCCTTAAAGAAACCCTGTCCTGATGAAAAATTATAAAAGGTTCCACTGCCATTAGTGCCTGTAGCTCTGAGACTCTTCGTGCTGAAGTTACTGCCAGGAGCAGAGCTGTTTTCCATGATAAAAATTTTAGATCGGCTGTATTGGCTGGCTCAAAAGGTGGCAGGGTCAGTTTTTCCAAAACAAAATTGAGGTCCCAAGTTGGTGTTGGTGCTCTCCATGGTGGTCTTATGTTTTTAGCCCCTCTGAGGTACTGCTTTAGCAAGGGATGAGAGAATAAAGGAGGATCCGTGTTGTAATGTGCTGAAATGGTGGAGGCGTGGATCTTAATTGATGAGAAGGATAGGCCTCTGTCCAGCATCTCAGCTAAATATTGTAAAATCCGAGGAATGTTTGGAACAAGAGGGTCAGGGCTTTGAGCCTGATTCCAGGCACAGAATCTCTTCCATTTTTCTGAGTAAGCTTTCCTGGTGCTAGGCCTCCTGGCCTCCAAAATGACATCCATAACCGCTTTAGAGAGGGGTGTTGCCTGTTTGACTAATAAATCTGCCATGTAGCCAGGTTTAGGGTTTTGAGCTGACCGTGCAGGATCTGATTGTTTTGTTGAGTCAGAAGGTGTGGAATTTGAGGCAAAATCCATGGTGGGCCTTGAGCTAGGTTCCTTAAGATAGGGTACCAGTGCTGACGTGGCCAGTCTGGAGCAATCAGGATCATCTGTGGTTTCTCTTGTCTGGCTTTTAGGAGTACCTTTGAAAGGAGATGCAGAGGCGGGAAGGCATAAACTTTTAGGTTTTTCCAGCTGAACAAAAGAGCATCCACTTTCCATGCTTGTTTGTGATAAGTCCTTGTGCAGAATTTTTGTAGTTGGCAATTCAGTAGGGAGGCAAAAAGATCTATGTCTGGGCATCCCCATTTTTGCGTTACCATGCTGAAGATTTGTGGATTCAATTTCCATTTGTGAGGGTCCATGATATTTCTGCTTAGATCGTCTGCCAGAGTATTTTTCTTTCCTGGCAGGAACTGTGCTTGCAGGTGAACTTGATACGTTAGAGCTGTGTTCCACAAGGTCATGACTTGCCTGCATAGGGGGTAAGAATGAGTGCCCCCTTGCTTGTTTATGTACCACATTACTGTGGTGTTGTCTGTCTTTAATAATAATTGTCCTGGATGCAGAAGGTCCTTGAAAGCTGTTAGGGCATTTTGCACAGCCAACATCTCTTTTTGATTGATGTGAAGATGCATCTGGTCTGTGGTCCACTTGCCCTGAATGCATTTTCCTGCCATGTGTGCTCCCCAGGCATAATACGAAGCATCTGTTGTTAGAGACTGCCTGGCTGTGGGTAGGGTAAAGGCTGACCCTTGTTTAGTTGACATGCCTGTGCCCACCATCGAAACTCCTGTTGTAGGCAGGGAATCAGTGGTATTATTGCTTCCAAACTGTGAGAGTGCTGAGTCCAAACACTTTTTATGTACCACTGTAGTTTCCTCATATGCAGACTGGCATATGGTATTAGTAGTATGAAGGATGCCATGAATCTCAGGGCCTGCAGAATTTTTCTTGCATGGCGATGGGAGTTTTTTGCCAGTAATTGAAAATATTGAGTTAGTTGAACCTGTTTGCCTGGCGTGAGGTAAGCCATCTGGGCCGTTGTATTTAAGCTGGCACCCAGGAATATAATCTGTTGCAAGGGTACTAGTTTTGACTTCTTTTCATTTACTGTGTACCCTAGAGAAGTTAGCAACCTTTTAACAAATGCCAGATGCTGTAGAAGAATGTCCTTTGTCTCTGCTTGAATGAGGCAGTCATCCCGGTATGGATATATTTGAATTCCTTTTTGTCTGCAAAATGCAATTACTGGAGCCAGGCACTTTGTGAAGACCCTGGGCACAGTAGATAAGCCAAAGGGCAGTGCAGAGAATTGGTAGTGCATTGTACCGGCTTTGAATCTGAGGTATCTTCTGCAATTTTGTCTGATAGGGACATGCAGGTATGCCTCTTTGAGGTCCAGAGTAACAAGCCAAGCGTTCTTGCCCAGCATGGGTAGAAGCTGCTGTAATGTCAACATTTTGAATTTTGGAATATCCAGGTAAGTATTTGGAATTGAAAGGTCTAGTATGGGCCTCCAGGCCTTGTCCTTTCTGGGGACCAGGAAGAGTCTTGAGTAAAATCCTTGTCCTTGTTCCTGCTGTGGTACTTTTTTAATAGCTCTCATGTCCATGAGGGCTGATATTTGTTTTTGTGCCTCTGCCCATTGATTTTTTGGCAGGTCTGGCATTCTTTTCAGCCTTGGTAAAGTATGAAAGTGGAACCTGTAACCTTGAGACACAATATTTAGAACCCATTTGTCTTGGGTGATTGTTTGCCAGTTTTAAAAGTGCTAGTTTCCCCCCCCAAGGGGGCTTCCAAAAGGGAAGTGCTTGGCGTACGAAGGGAAAAGTCATTGTGACTGTTTCCCGTAAGGTTGAGCCTTGTCCTCACCGCCTTTTGGGGTTGAGGTGCCCCACTGTCGTTGTCTGTTTGAGCCTTGGGGTTGAGATCTGCCTCTTGGGTGTCTGTATCTGCCTCTCTGTGGTCTGTCTGAGACTGGAAAGGACCAATTTTTTGTAGGCCAATTTCTGCTAAATTGAGGTGGTTGTACCTGTAAGAAATCCTTGACTGTTTGCATAGATTTAGCTTTATCCTCCATTTTCTTTAACACTTCTTTTGCCTTAACACCAAACAAGGTATCATGCTGTAAAGGAGCATCCAATAATTTTGCCTTAACATGATCAGGTAAACTCTGTTCTTTTAACCAAGCATGCCTTCAAATCACTGAACCTGTAACTGCGGCTATACAGGAGGCCTCTAGAGAATCAAAACCACATTGCAGAGTATGTTTTCCCATCTGTTCAACTGCATGAAATAAATCCTGCATTTCTTTACAATCTGGAGCTTCTGACCTTGCAAGCATTTTCTGTTTTAATTGAGCCATTAAATATTGTTGGTAATTAAGCATGTGAAACTGGCAATTTAAAACTCTTACTGCTAAAGTTGCTGAAGGGTATACTTTCTTCCCCCATCTATCCAAAGCTCTGGAATCTCTGTCAGAGGGTACTGGATTTTTTGCAATGGAAGCCTTAACCCCTTTTGGACCCTGGGAAATAGTTTCTGGATCAGCAGAAGGGTTTTTATAAAGAAACTTGTGAGAGTCAGGGACTCTGTAGTACCTATCTGGCTTGGCTGGTGCAGGGGGCAAGGAATCGGGAGATAAGCTGGATTCAGAGAACACATCATGCACAATATCTAGCACAGGCGGAATAGCCAGGGGCCTGTGCTGAGGCAATAAAAGGAAATCTCTGAGCCTTTTCTTAGATTCTGAGTAATCCTGACTTTCCCAGTGGAAATGCTCCCTCATGGTATGTAAAGTTTCCCCAAAAGAATAATCCTCAGGAGGAGAGGCTGAAGGCATAGATTCTTCAGCATCAGAGTCCTCATAGGGGGGTAGAGAGTACCCCTGGTCTGAAGAGGAATCACAGGAAATGGAAACCTGATCAGAGGAATCATAGTCTGTATCCTGCCTAGGCCTTTTCTCAGGAGGGGGATGGGAACCCCTGATTAGAGTAATGAGGTCTTCGGCCATTTTAAGCATCTGTTTCTTAGGCATGGAGGCTTGTCCAGCAGAATGCTGTACTTGTTTCTTTGTCTTTAGTGGTACTTTTGTCTTGGCTGTAGTTTTAATGGTAAGTTGTGAAGGTCTGAAAACACCCTCAGAAGCCAATGCCTGCTCAGCAGCTCTGGACCCATCTGAGGGATTAGTTTCCGTAGGCCCAATACCTTGAGTTTCCAGAGGCCTAGTTGTCTCCACGTGGGAGTGGGAGGCGGCCTGTGGCTCTGAGGTAGCGGGTGTCAGGGGCTGCGAAAGCACCTCACTGAGAATCAGCGACTGGCCTAGAAGAGGCTTTGTCGTCGGTTTTGGACCTCAGATGTCTGTCTTTATCCTTGTCCTTGCATTTTTCGGTACTGCGGTCGTCAGTTGATCTGACGGCATAGTATAATTGAACCTTCAGCCAAAGTAGTGCAAAGCAAAATCAAAACACCTTTTAATAGTACGTTTGTTAAATCTAGCACAAAACCGACAACTAGTGACGTCGTGATGAGGGCCTAGGCATGGAATACAGTAAGAGTGGAAGTCCTTATGAGGTATTTGCTTTCCACAAGAAATACAATTATTAACTTTTTCTGATATTGGTCTGAGGCAAGAAAAAAGTTTCCCCAATGGGTACTTAGCTTTATTGAAGACTTCGGATCTAAAATTCGACTTCGAAAATCTCAGGAGTCGGCCAACCGGCACTTGCGAACTGCTTCTGCTTCAGTCACCTTGCGGCAAGAAAGACAGAAGAAAATGGCGTTGGATGCATCTTATATACCCCTGGCACACTGATGTCAGGGAAGAAGCGACAGCAACCGATGCCGGACCAAGACTTTGGAACTCTGGCCGACTGCGGGACCGCCTGATGGCAGGATAACCCAAGTGTGATGACTGCAGCAGTGTAACACGATGAACATCTGAAAGTTTCAGATATTAAGTTGCAACCAGTGACAGATTTTATCATCCACATTAAGTGTAATTCTCCCATTTGTAGTTTTTTTATATATTTTAACATGCTTTTACTAAGCTTAATTATAGTTCTAAATTATATCAGTTTCACTTCATAATTTGATATAGAAGCCTTGAATACTCCTGAGGTGCATTATCATTGAGTGATAATCTTTATTTTTGTGTGATGGAAATTTCGGTAAAACATGTATTCCATTCTTTCATTTACTGTACACACTTTTTCTTTTTTTTCAATGAAGTGCCATGATAATATAAAGTAACAAAATATGAAGCAATACATCAAAATTAAATTCTTAGCGTCTAATATTTATTAACACAGCACATGAAGTCCATTTCTATATGGGGCTGCATGCTAACTTTCATTTACTTAACATATATTATACCATATCTAAGATCAACATGTTTAAAACAAGTATGCTATTCAGATATAGTTTGGATCTGATACAAATTTAAGAGTAAATGCAACTATAAAAGATGAATGTGATTAAAATTCAATGTGCTGACTTTCACAAAGGTGCTTTGCATGAGCTATGCCTGCTACATAACCTCATTAGAGTTTCAAAGCCACACAGAACTAAATATAAGCACATGATTCTAACATGTTTAAGATGGAAATCAAAATACTCTTGTTATTAAAAATGTCAAGACGATTTCTAATTAATTCTTCAGTCAACAAATAAAAAAAATTAAGACAGCCACCAAACATCATAAGTACTAGAAGAGGTTAATAAGTTTAAAAAGAAATGAAGGTTTTAGCTGATTTGGTTCTCCATTGTGGCAGTTAAACAAAGAGATTACCGTAAAAACATGTGTAGCATTTGAAAATCAGTGACAGTCTGTCAGCTTTGTCATGTTTTATGCAATTACATATTCAATCTATTTAAATATTATATTTTAAGACAACTCACAGCATAGCAATGGTAAAAGCACAATAAAAAGGTTTAATATGTTGCTTCTTAGAATGAATGCAAGCAAATCATTTATTTAAGGGCATTTCAGGTGGAAGGAGTTAGCTATCGATCTGTAGGGATTTAACTTGTAAAATATAAATGTCAGGCTTAGCAGATAGCAAGAAAAATACTTCCAAGGGATAACATGTAGCTAGTTAATGTTATATTACAATGTGGTAATTAGAAATAAACATAATGCTTTTCTATGATGGTCTGATCTTGGATTCATGTTGTTTCTGACTGTGTCATTGTAAGCCTTTGATTATGCATATCAGGTGCTTATTGTACTGTTGAAAGCCAGAGAAAATGCAAGAAATAAGACTGTATTGGTCATTGTCTAGGTCAAAAACGGTGTTGTCATAAACTTAGGTGCCCTCATCTAAAGCCTGGTTGCACTATATTTAATTATACTGTTAACTAAGAAATAAATACAACAGTGTGTATTGATCAATACCAAGGATCAGATAAATAATATCAAAAGGAGGTATGGAGTAATACAACCAGGAGACAAATCCATTGCAGAAAGTTAAACACAGTGTGGGATACTAACCCATGACAAGAAAGCCAATGTTTGAATATTTAAAATATGTTGTGCATTCTGTTGTTTCATTTAACAGCAAGTAAAGGGCTGATTCACTTAAATTTCAACCATTATCACAAGCTCATAATACATTTCTAGAAAAGATTTACCTGCCAGCAACACCTTTCTGATATTTTGCATGGTAAACATGTTGACTGGAACATATTTAATTCTAGTAAAACTACTAGTGCCTATTTCAATGACTGTACATAAGACCTGAAAGTTTCTTACTAATATATATCTATATATATATATATATATATATATATATATATATATATATATATATATATATATATATGTGTGTGTGTGTGTGTGTGTATATATACATATATATATATATATATATATATATATATATATATATATATATATAAATAAAATATACTTTATTAATTACCTTTTCAGATATGGCCCTTGATTCTAGACTGTGGTATAGTGCATTTTCATATGCAGCTCTCTGTTTTAATGATCCAGTGTCCAGAAATTAGATTATTTGTGCTCGTAAAAGGTCAGGGTGCTTGATATGTGCAACTCTTTATTTTCTTCAGATTAGTTTCAGTAAGAGCATCATGCCTGTCTGCATTTTTAAATTAGTTTCTGTCAGTAACCTTAAATTGTACCATCAAATGCCTGTATGCTTTTTCAAAGTACTTTTAGTCCATGTCATTCATTTCATCCATTTAAAACAGTCCTTTCTAGTTAGTTTTTATATCCAAAAGTTCTAACACCAATGCAATAGTATTCTTCTCATGAAGTTAGCACTACAATTCAAATATGAAAACATTCTTAAACCTGTGCACTTCAATTAAACAGAATGTGCATGACACATGCTACTATACTGCTTGTTGCTCCACTATTTCCTCTTTTTGAAAATGTCTGTGTGCACATTAATTACAAAATGTAGCATACCTGTATATAGTTGAAAGAGGTCTCTTTGATCCGGCCTTAGGTCTGTATGGCTTTGGCTCTCCTGCCATGTTGATGTCTAGAAATAAATATTTACAGTCTGTTAGGCTTTTAGGTATTTCAGTCCAGTCAGAAAATGTACAACAAAGTGATTACGTTGATATCAATGTTTGTGAATGCATTTGAAACATCTTAATTTCAATTTGTTAACATGGTATTATATTTGTTTTTATTTGCTTATTTTCTTTGTCAAACTTCAACTCTGCAACATCATTAGATCATGTTTAGTATGTCAGTAGTGTAGCTGGGTATTGTAAAAAAGAATTTATAACATGCTTTATAATTAGTAACTCATATCATTAAAGACAGCTGCCACTGATAATTTTAACAAACATCTGTCATTTAGCTTGTCTGTTGAACATTCATATGAGAGTCATGCTGAGGATTTATCACCATGAATTATTCCATCACGCTAATGGCAAAACAGCAGTTCACTAAATTATTCCTCACAAAAAGCTAAGTAGCCACAATTACAAATTGGTAGCTCACAAATTAAAATATTTTTTTTCTTGTTCAGACTTTCCTGATTCCAGCCATTTATGCTTTCTGACCTGTCTTCACCCTTGAAAACCTCTAACTCTTTTTGTAAACACGAAGATAATATTTCTGTGTCATTTTTTGATGGCAAACTATCTTTAACCTTGTCGGAGCTTCACTCTTCATGCACTGCGCTGAAAGCCATTTTCATGGTGTGAACTTGGTGCCATGACTAGGCAAGACAGGCGTCAGTGTACAGTGATACAAAGATTACCAAAGGATCACTGCCTAAAGGCTGAACTTTCAAAGTAACACTATCATACTTCGAAGGGATGAGCTTCTAACTCAGCCCAAGTCAGAGGCATTGCTTCTTGGGAAACAATCTCAGATAAATTTGAACAATGTGTTTCTAAGATGTTTTTTCTCTGAATATGCTGGGGAACTGCAAATATTTTGTTTTTTTCTTGTGCAAAAAATATTTTTCTCTCAGTAATAACAACCTCTAAAGTTGTTATAATAAGCAACAGGCATGGGAATACTTTAAGCAGATGATAAGATCTTTATTTAAATTATATTCTCCCTCACAAACAGAATGTTACATTTACTAACAAAGTTCCACTCTTTATTTTTATTTTCATTGCTATTGCTTGTTTCTTAACTGGATGGATGAGCTCAGCCTACAATTACACATTTTAATATTAACCACCAAAGCAAAACGGAAGGTATATATATATATATATATATATATATATATATATATATATATATATATATATATCTTGAAATACAACTTGAAAAGTATAAACTCCACAGATTTGCATTAAATGTAAATATACATATACATCTATGTGTGTGTGTGGTTTTGTGTGTGTGTGTGTGCCTGTCTACATGTGCATGTGTGTGTGTGTGTGTGTGTGTGTGTGTGTGTGTGTGTGTGTGTGTGTGTGTGTGTGATTGTGTATGTGTGTCTGTGTGCATGTGTGTGTGTTTATAATGTGTACATATGTATAGGCATGTGTGTGTGTGTATGTGTATAATTATATATATATATATATATATATATATATATATATATATATATATATGTGTGTGTGTGTGTGTGTGTATAATATCAATATGCAATGCTGACCGTAGTAATGCCAAAAACTAAAACTGAATGCAAAAAATGTTGACCTCAGTAAACACAGAAAGGCACAATATCAGCTATCAAGTAAACAATGCAATATCAGCTACAAACTAAAACATTAATTAAACTGCATCTTTTCAGGAGGCAAGCCCATTTGCCCCTCCATGTGGTGGGGAAAGCCCCCCCTCCCCCCTACTCCCCCTGGCTTATCTATACCAAATCTACAGTTGTCCAACTAGAAAGGCAGGGATATCTCTCTTGAGTGAGGAATCATTGTCTGGGCACATCAAAAAAACTGCAGTGGCAATGATTTCAGTAGCAAAGCACCCTCAATTTAAACCCACTAGTTACCAACCCCAAATACTCCCATACATCAATCTAGCCAAGAGTACAACATTCAGGCCACACAAATATTCATCTGTAATGGAACTAATAGATTTTACAGTTGGGAAAATGTGCAGTCAGCAAAAAACACCCACATAAAGTGCATAATTGCCATTCTGAAATTCACTTTATATCTGTATCTGTATCTATATCTATATCTGTATCTGTATCTGTATCTATGACTATATCTAAATAAAAACATAGTTTTCCAGAAATATTGACAATTTTGAAGATTTTCATTCTGGTCACAATGAAAGAATCTAATTTTTCATCTATACAGGTGTTTGAATAGAAGTCAATATGTTGTTTTACCTTTGTTTTTGTCTTGTTTCTTTTTGTACCAAACATTCTGTTATGGTTAACCCAAAATTTCATTAAAAGAGGCAAGAAGCCCTTCCCTCCATCCCAAAAGACCTTCTAGGCAGTTAGCTGGCTAAAGCATCTTCAAACTTCAATTACAACATAAACTTTGTAAAAAACTAGTCTCCCTTCCTAGTCACAATGACATGATATAGAGAACAAGTTTCCAAACCAAATCATTATGTAACAGGCATTACCACTGCCTTTGTTGTTGCCTACTACCTGGATTTTAAGTTAAAGGAATGAAAGTGAAGGACATGAAAGAACTATTAAAAATGTTAGATGTTATGTCCCAAGTCAAATTCAACAGACTATACTGAGTTTTCAAAAGGACAACATCATTAATGTTTGCTATATCAGTCACTCATATTTGTAGTCTCTCTCTATTATCTGGCATAATTCCTACACCCTTTAAAAATTCTATCATAATTCCTGTGCTCATCATCTCTGACCCCAAAGAATCTAAAGGCTATTTGCTGAACTATGCCCTCTGGGAAATAACTGAAATATGTTATAAATAACTGTTTTTCTGTGGGACCAGACGTGTTTTTTGTAATGCCTTTAATGTCATAACTGCAGTTTGCACAGTTGCTAATAACATTTATTAGGGCATGAACAGTACTCTTGTTGCAGCTAGCATATTGGTGGATAAGACAATAGTATCTGAAACTTTGCTAATCACTGCTTAATAAGTCACAAAACTTAATTTTGGTACTAATGCCCTACAATGTGGTATCTTTAATATTGGCACACTCAAGGGGTCAGTACAAGGCCTCGTACTCTTTTCCCTATTTGTAAATGACCCATGATCTCCCCCTTCTCAGTTTATTCATGTATGCAGATGACTTACTACTTATTCACTCTGGGAAGAACCACTGTCATTCCCTGAAACATAAACTGCTGGCTAATTTCACTAAAATTTGTAATGGGGCAAATAGCAAAATAATTATCAACCCACATTAATCTGGTAATGTGCCATTTTCCCTTTATCAAAAAATAATTAACCTGCAGCAACTCCTACTAAAAGATAAGATGACTAGGGTAATCCCTTATGTAATAGAACAAAGATCTGTTGGTGCTCCTCTAGACACAGGCTTAACTTCCACACATTTAGAGTTAATAAACTTTTTGCAGGCTAAACCTACACCACAAGACATCCAATCTCCTCTCACCAGTTGTCTTTTAAGCTTCTGTCTGAATTGTTTTCACTTTACAAATTATTTTCATAGACTATGTTCATAGATAGATAATAGGCCAACTGCACTTTAGGACCATTTTAAGCCAAGCCAATTTTTCTTTGGTGAGAATCAAACCCTGTACCTCTCATCTGTGAGATAAGCACCTTAACCATTATGCTAACCCCCACCCTTGCTTACATCTGATAACTCTTAGGCCATCTCAAATATACAAAAAGCTACAATTATCTGAAAATCAACCATGTTAATTTGCGCTGCTGGCTGATATACCTGCCCATACCTGCCCACTATTGTGACTTTCTAAATGTGTTCAAGCGCTACCTTCTATTTAAAATCATCAAACCTGAATAATCCCTCCTCCTCAATGCAACTCACTGTTGGGGA
This sequence comes from Protopterus annectens, assembly GCF_019279795.1. NCBI lineage: Eukaryota > Metazoa > Chordata > Ceratodontiformes > Protopteridae > Protopterus > Protopterus annectens. The sequence continues at coordinate 1,683,827,431 of NC_056731.1, read as the reverse complement.
ACAAGCATGTTCACTAAGGGCCAGTAAGGATGAAATCATTAGACACCACATAGAATCATCTTTCATGTGATGAAAAGAAACAGCAAACACTGAATGGCTTCAGAGGTAAACTGAAAGAATACCTACTTAAAGTTCTTAGTACTGGAATCCAGTATATAACAACTAATGTTTACACTTGTAAAGCTGGACAAATCTCTGCTTAATAATTACATACAGGAAATGTTTTATATGGCTTGGTATACTAGGATAGTTTTGAACATGATCTGGAAAAATTACTAAACAGGTTAATCATTATGAAACTTTTATTATAGAAATGGTTACTCATTTAAATGGAAATGCACATGCATTTAGTCATGAGATCTGTATTGTGCTTCCAAACATCACAGCAAAAAACATTGCTGCTTCAATCTTAGAAGTGCAGTAGATGTAAACGAAGTTTGTTACAAGTCACATTATTCCTGTTTGCAATATCAGTGACATACCTCATACTATCAGCAGACAGAGGTTCACTTCTTGCCATGGCAAGCCAAATGTATGATGGCAAGAACACAGGATCTGTGCACGTACCACACTGCTGGAACCACTCAGGACAGTGTCACATACAGAAGGGCACTGAGGAGCTTTTATTTGTTGGATGCAGACACTTTCCACCAACTGGACTCCATTAACTGACAATTTAAAAAGTACACAGTAGTTGTCCATGAAGCCCTTAGCTGCAATGTCAGTTTCATTCCAAAAACACCAATGAAATTGGTGTTTTAGCTAGCAATCCTTAAAGGTTTATACAATGTGTTAAAACATGTTGTTGTGTCTTTCGGCTTTTCCCTGTTAGGGGTCACCACAGCGGAACTCTGGTCCGCTAATGATTGGTAGTAGATTTTTACGTGCCGAGTTGCCGGCCCTGATGCACAGCCTTCAACGAAGGTACGCCCATTCACGCATGTCTCCACATAGAAGAAACTTTAGCTGAGAATCGAACAGGACAACATCTTAACTGTGAGGTGACAATGCTACCGCAGCACCACCACCACAGTACAATGTGTTAAAACATAACAAAGCAAAACACAAAAAAATGTATTTCAATCTTAGCTCAGAGACAGTATTATATCAGATACTATCAGAAGACATCAATTAATTCTGTAAAGGCATAAGACTGGCATGAAGTTTTAATTAGAATATAGATTTCAGATATATGCTTCATATTTAATTCATTATTAAGTACCTCTGAAATGTTGCAAACTCAAACATAAAATATATTGTGCTTCTACATGTAATCATAACTGTCTACTATCTAAATGTAGTTGTACTTCTGGGAGACTATGCAATAAAAAGAACTTTAATCCCACAGGACAAAAGTCATGACACAATTTAAAATGCAGATTCTGGCTTGTCTGCAGTTCATTATGCATTTCTTTATTCATATCCTTAGTTTGCACAGGAATCCTTAGGCTGATCTGCCTACAGATTTATCCACACAATTTTTCAAACAGGAACATCTTAGAACATGCCCAACCCCTACCAACTGCAGGAATATAAAGAGAATACTCTTATTTCCATTTGAATGTTCAACTGAGTCATTGTAGCAGAAAACTTAAGATGTGGGAGATTTGGAAAACTACAAATTAAGATTATTGCTGACAATATTTTTGTGCAGTATTGTAGCCAGATAGGGTATCTCAGAAAGGATGGTACTGTAGTTTTTTTGCTGGGAAGAGGAGTGTAAAGACCAGAGTTGAAAGTCTTGCACCTTAAACCACCGAATACTAAGGAAATAGTAAATCTGGAGGAATTATGTGAGGCACAAGGTTATATACCCTGTGCCCTACATCAATCAAAGGTCACCCTCCCTTTATAGAGCTGGAGATTAAAATAAATCTGTCTGTCTTCAAGAGAAAGCTGACACAATCAATGTCATTCAGTCCTGAGATTTGAATCCCTCTGTGAGAAGATTAGAAACAGCCTATAGATATTAGTTACTGTTTCATTTTATTAGCCTACATTTGTAGTCAAACTCATAGTTACATATATATATAATTATACTTATTTGATGTTCTAATATAGCTGCCATTCAAGAAGAGCACTTGGCTATTATGATCTCATTCACAGCCCACTTCATTTCTGAAGTAATATGCTACCTTTTGTATTAACTGTGAATCCATGAAGTTAGCCAAACTGGTATAGAATTAAACATATTTGTTTGATTTTGCTTAATATATAACTAGTAAACATCACATTGCAATCAGTATAAAATGCACTCTGATATAGAGAGGTAAAAAACAGAAAAATAAATCATTAGGAAAAAGAAGTATGAGTTATAAGATCAAGGCTACAAGTGGATACCTCCTTACAGTATCCATTAAGATAAACTTTTAAGATGACTTAAGACTGTCAAGGGGAGATCTCGATGCAACAATCATTACCATATCACTCTGAAGACTGAATTAGCTCAATTAATATTAGTAGGTGAATTCATACTTTAATTCTTCAACAAGATTCAATAAGAGCATTTCAGTCAATATTTTAAAAAAGGCAGTCTGACCTTGGAGCATACTTCTTCAAGCTTTCAGAACTGCAGATAATGAACAAATTAAATTGTAGGACTGTCTCACTTTATTAAGTACAATTACATTATGAAAATAATTGCTTGCAAGCCTACATCTGCTTTGTGTAACATGCACAATGAATTCATATTTTGCTCAATGCTCCATTTTTTTGTGTGTGACTAAAATGCGAATTCTTTTAAATGTTGTCTGCTTTTATGCTGACAGATTTGTCCTCTGAGTCTATATAAATCAGCTTTTGATAATTTAGTAAAATATTTTCTATTTAGGGCAGGTTTTGTGTGTTTTTGTTTTCTGTTGTAAATGCCTAGCTTATACCCATAGCTGCTGTTCAGTGTAACAATTCAGAGGGTATTATGACCCTCAATTCAGGACCACCCTATTTTTGTTCTTGCTTTTTGCTTGCTTTCTATTCAGGATTTGCAAGACAGAGATGCACTGGAGATAATTGAGATGCCACTGGGTAACCCAAGGCTGAATCCAAGACTGTTTTATAAAGTGTATACCAACCCCCCACAGGTAAGATGGTTGGAGCCAACTGATGGTGTCTGAAGCAAACCTGTATAGTTAAAAACAGGTTTATAGGATGTTATGGGTTTCATGGTGCATAGCAAAATAGCACTACCTCAACATGCAGTTTTCAGAGTTGTCTGCATGTCTATATACATCATTTTATATTAGGATTTCCTATACTTTAAAATGTGATAACTCTCTCTAAAATTTCAGAAAAGTGGACTATTCTTTGAAACATCCTGTTAATGCACACCTACTTCATGACGTGAATTACAAAATGGTTATTTGTATTGCAGAGTCGTGTTAGCCACTGATGATAGTAAATTAATCAAAATGAATGATGATGCAGTAACTTCAGAATAATGACAAAGGAAAGAAGGTACAAAAGGTATTTTGTAGTAAATAAAACCACATATGAAAAATATAACCTTGATATTTTACTGGTAGAGTACAAGTAGGGCTGACTTAAGCCTAGGGTAAGTATCAAGCTCCTTTTTATCGCATGGCTAAAAATAATTTACAGTTGTAGGTTATGACCCCAACATACCACCACCAACACACCATACAGCTCATTATAGGTGAGTTATAGATTAAGAAACAATGATTTAAAAAAACATATATGTAAACATATAATTAAGACAATGATACAGGTAATGTAGCTTCACATATATAAAAGCATCCTAAAGGTGACCTCAGTGCAAAACTTGACCAGGCAGCCTGAAAGATTGTGGGAATAGAAAGGACGACAGATATCACTAAGTGACAGAAGAGAGGATGTCACATCTGATGATGTACAGGATAATATGCATATACAAATGGTGGGTTAGAAGTCTGGTGCTAGATAGAAGCATGGCAGATACCCTCATCATATAAGCAGGCCAGCAGTGTGTTGCCAGATCAGTTCTATGATATGTATATGCCACACTGTAGGCATCTTTCTTCCACATTGCTCTCATTTCTGCCTGCTAATCATGATATTTTATGACTTTTTGTCTCTCTGTAGACACTGCAATCAATAGGTGCAGAAATTTGAATGAACAATATTACTTTTGTCTTTTTTTATGGACAAACGCATTTATTTTTCTTACATCTGTTTTTGAACTGTTGGGAATGGGTGACCCCATGTCATGTATACTTCATTATTCTACATAATGCTTTGTGGTTCACATTTCCAATGTTTCCCAGCTACAGTACTTCTATATTGTAGTATTTGCAAAATCCCCAGTGCAACAGTCTTGCCACATTATTACTCCCTCTCTGTGAGTCACTTACTATTTTGTGAAGCTGAGTTCTACAACTTCAGATTCTACAGTTAGCTGCCCTATTACCTATACATCCAAAGTTAGAAAATCCAGCCTCTTTTCCAAGGGGGGGGGGGGGCTCTGTTGGCATCACAATACAGAGTTAAAAATGGAATGCCTCTAAATATACCAATAATGGCCCTTAATAGCGTTACTCTTTTTCTGTTGCATCATCTATCTACTGTATATGCCAACATTCTCCACTACTATTCTCACTCTACTTTTTTGTTATGCAGCATTGTCCCATCTGTATGCACCACTGCCTCAGTTTGTTCTTGTTTTCTTTTACCCGTGTTACCTGTTTCTGCCTGTCACAGTGTCCTTGCATTTTTTGACATGCTACTTAAAATGTCTTTGTGTAGTTTTTCCTTTAAAGTTATTTAAAAGCTTATTTATTTATGTTCCATCTCAGAGCAGTGTTAGGCCTTTCATCCCCTGATAGTAGCCTGTATTGTGAATTAATAATGAAACAGCATGACAAAACTGCCAGTAAATATATTAACATAAGTGGTTAAAGCAACTGGCACATTCCCAGCAGAAGAATATGGCCATATAATAAAGTTAGTTTTTATCCTCTACAGCCAAACTTAATAGATCAGTGACACAACATTTGAACAGAAATTGTCTAAAATGAATTTGGTATCCAACTACCCTGAAGTAGATGCTCACAATTATGAGACAGATTTCTATAAGATTATAAAGCAACACTCCTGAAGAGAGCACTACAGCAAGATACATATTGGTTAGAAAAGAGGAAGTATATAGTATGAATAATCTGCAAGTCTATTAGGCAATGTGCATCTATTTATCCAAATTGTTTCCTTTGCATTCTTTTAGGACTCTTAGCCATGTTTCAAGAAATAATATTCTGATTTTGAAAGCTTTTATGTCCAGTGGCCACCCAGATGGCTTTGACCTGTTAAATCTAATACAACTTCTCACATGATGTTACATAATGAAGAAACTCATGCTTTCCTGTGGGGCAACTACTGCATGCAATACTGTTATTGCTGTTTTTTCTTTTGAGATTGGACCCAGCCAGCCAGTGAAATTTAAAGATTTATTCCCTATTAGCTTCCCCATACATGTTGTTAGATTTTATGAATATTAGTCTGAAATTAATTATGTTGTAAATATGCTGAAAGAAAAGGCTTGCTTAAATGCAGAAACAAAGTTTAGTAATATGTGATCAGCAGTCATACTAAATGACCATGGCTGGGAAAAGGAATCTGCTGAATGGACATTTTTCCCTTACAGACTCAAACAGGATGTATGCAAGAACAAAAATGCAAAATCTGCTTTTAAAGAACACTGACATGTTATTCTGCATATACAAAATGGACACAATATGTTTCCTAAAATAATAGGATGGACACAATATGTTTCCTAAAACAACAGGATATGTTTATGACACTGTGACAATGTGTTTTCTCAAAAATATGTTTTTCTGCATGAAAAACAGGATATGGCACAAGAACAGATGTTTTTATACAAAGATCCAAATAAAATACAGGATGTTCACACTGTCAGAAAAGCTGATCTCTGACAATGTGTTTTCTCAAAAATATGTTTTTCTGCATGGAAAACAGGATATGCTTATCAGCATTGACACAAGAACATATGTTTTTATACACAGATCCAAATAGAATACAGAACAATGTGTTTCCTCAAAAATATGTTTTTCTACATGGACATCAGGTCACTGTTACAGGATATTCACACTGTCAGAAAAGCTGGTCTCTTACAAGACATTGTTAAACAAGGAAGTTTAGTATTGTTTCTACAGGATAAGCAATTCTCCAAAATATGTTTATGCATGACTAAAAACTGTATATAAAGAGCTGTATAAATCCAGTTATGTTAGAGGTATGGTAGGGACTCATGTGTCCTAAGGTAAATGTTATATCTCTCACATCATCTGTACTATATGAGAAGTAAAGTTGGAACAGTACTTTTAAGCTGCAATGTGGTTCTGTTTGGTTTATTATAAAAAGTTATTTGTTACTGCTCTCTAAAGTTGATGCTGCAAAGTATATTCTCTCATCAGTGTATATTCTGCAAGTTTCTGTATGCAACAGACTGTGAATGCAAATATAACCAGACTTTGAATTTTAGCAGAATCTAGCCAGCAAGACTGAGTGTCTTAAGAACACTTCAAATCCATCCCACAGCAAGTAAGCTCCAGCATGCAGCAGCAGCAAGCAATAAGAGCCATATAATTTTTTCAATGGTGAGGCAGCTGAGTGACTAGCACCATATAATTTTTCAATGGCAAGCTAGCCTGCATTTGAACCTACAATCTGCATTCAAACACAGGAGGAGTGATGGTAAGCCCTGCAGAGGGTCACTTCAGTCAAATTGCAGTAACTAACATTTGTACGTATGTGTAAATCCTAAACAGAAGTATTCCAGTTTATGCAGCTTGCAGTAGTAAAGTGTTATAGACGTCTACATCCGGAGTGAGACTGAAGTTCCAGTCGAAGTGCCATAATTTCACTAAGAAAAGGGGAATATCCACTAGCACAGCAGTCCGCTGCCTGTTGTGCTTTCCCAGCTTCTCAAGTGACTTTGAAAAATTTCCAGCCATCTGCAACAACAGCCTGATCACCTGTTTTCTTGCTCACTGGTAAGACTTTTTTCTACGTCACATTTTTAGTATGGTTGCTATTCGACAGTTTGGATATTAAACAGTCTGGATATTAGATTAGACAGTATGGATATTTTCATGCATAATTTAGGCAAATGTAAAAAATTGCAATGTTGGTATACACAGCACATTAGTAAATGAAAAACCTTATTAGGGCAGGTTGATAGTAAGGCATTATGCAAATGTATTACAATATTTGACTGGTATCTCAAAGAAAACCATGTGAAAAATTACAAATGTTTAGTGTGTGCTTTAACAAAAACTGCATTTTGTGTATTATGCCATAAAATAATATTGCATCATATTGCTAAAGAAATAGACTGTAAAGACAGATCTGAATAATTAACTAAGGGTAAAGTGTTTCCATTACATTCTGATGTTGAACAGTTATGTCCTGTCACCACATGTGAGTCAAATCAGTTACTGATAGAACCCCTAGTACATTTTGTTACAAAGGAATGTAATAAACGTCTAAAAGACAGACACAATGAGTTCAGGAAGCTTAGACAAGTTATACATACATCTTTTCAAAAGTGCATAGGAGTTTCAAATTCAGCAGAACAGCTTACTAAAGAATGTCAGAAAGACCATGCAACATTACTGGAAATTCAACAGCAGTTGCAGGATAAAGGAAATAAATTAGCTGAGCTGACAGAGACAGGGAACTTCCTGCATACACAGCTAATCTGTGCAAAAGAAATATATTTTATAATATGTTTATGTTTTGAAAATGGTTAAACATACATGGTAGGATGGTAGCATCTGATGTCTGGACAAATCATTCTTAAATGTTTTACTTTCATTCAGTTAAAGCAAGACATCTATCAGTACTACAGTAAAGTAAAGCATATGAATGCCATTCATTTGCATAGTCAAAAGGTAAACAAAACTGTTCTAGTGTATAAAAATTAAATAAAAATATTTAATAAGAATAAAGATTTAAAGTCACAAGACTGGCATACTTGTATAAAGATATACAGATACAAGACAGACATCTATGTATGTTCTTTTCATCTAGAGTACATTTGTTTACAATACACAAAAGCAAAAGGCAGACAACAGCAAATATAAATAATATAAATATAAATGTGTTGGTTAAACTAATATCTATTTTGTTTTTTACAATTTGTTTATAATTATATAGTAACACCAAACAGTTAAAGTTCTGAATTTTAAAAAGAAAATCACAGATGGTATTATTCAAACAGTTTTTGTAAAATTAATGGCAGGACAGTTAAATAGTTAAATAAATATATATAAAAAAAATACTGAAATCCATGTAAGCTAATTGTAATGTAGTATAAATGCATAGTTATGCAAATCACAATCACATTAAAGGAAAAATGCTAAAAGAATTAACTATAGTTTACAGAGTATAAAATGTGAGCTCAGACCTTCCTAGACTGAATGAATAGTTACAGGAAATGCTGGAAAGATAAGATAAACAACAAGACTGATTGCCAGATAAGTAGCTTGAGTTTTTCTAAAGCATCATTGTTATTAAAACATAATTGTTAAAATGTTTACAGGCAACACTATTTGGTAATTGTAATAAAATGTCACAATTGTGCATATATGTCACTGATAATCTGTTTGCAAGTAAATGTTAAAAGGACAAAAAAAAAACTCAGTTGCATCAAGTACAGCCAGCAAATGGGCTATAGTATATATACAGTTCAAATCAATTGTGCAGGAGGGTGTAAATACCTACTAGAGGTAATATACAGTGAAAGCTTTATTTAGTAACCTAATAAAATAAATGCATAACCAAAGTGTTGGGCTGACATACATTCTATTCTTACAGCATAGGGCAGGAAAACAGTGCTGAAGTACTACAGGGGGAGGGGTACTTTCTCAGTTTTACACTGACTGTATAAGGGGGAGGGGCACTTTCTCAGTTTTACACTGACTGTATAAGCAGTACTGCACAAGGGTCTGAAATAAAGCTACAGAAAAAATAAACAACAAGGGTCTGAAATAAAGCTATAGAAAAAATAAACAACAAGGGTCTGAAATAAAGCTACAGGAAAAATAAACAACAAGGGTCTGAAATAAAGCTACAGAAAAAATAAACAACAAGGGTCTGAAATAAAGCTACAGAAAAAATAAACAATAAGGGTCTAAAATAAAGATACAGGAAGAAATATCTCATTCCTTCTTGACAATACTCTTTTATGGAGAGGAAAAAAACAGGTATTAGTGTATTAGAAATACTGGCAAACTGGATTAAACCTGACAGGATACGATATTTTACAAGTTGTTAATAGCTATCATAATGGTTATTATTGTATTGTTTAGAATTAAATTGTATTTACAACCTGTTAAATTGTAAAGCTATACAAGAGATGGTTTAAAAAACTAGAGATGATTTAAAATTGCTTTATTAAAGCTATACAAGAGAGAATAAAGATATGGAAAATGCATAAATGTTTCTAATAGCAAGAATGGTCACTATTTTAATATGTTTTTGGCAAAACAATGTTGGTATAAAAAAGCATGAATATTTTAATTGTTGAATATGTAGTTTAAAATAACAGGACATATGCATTTGGTGCCAGTTCCACTAGATATTTCTAAAGAGACATAAACATTTTCCAATATTTTGCTCAATGTTAATGTTATTAAATTTGTAAGATTAGACTAAATATACTTTATAGTCTTTGTATGTAGAAATGTAGAAAATTTCAGTACAAATGATAGTCTTTGTATGTACAAATGCAGAAAAATTCAGTACAAATGAAATTAATGTCTAGTAATGAATATGTGTGAAAAAAAACATATTTAAAGAAAACAATGGGTCCAGGGTACCTACTAGATTGAAATGCATGAATAGCAAACAGTCTGTGTAAATACATACTGATCAGGATACATTGTAATAAGTTCAAAACTAATTTGTCAAGTTGTAATATCACTGGTTTTACCCCAGTAAAATAATTGCTTTCAAATATTTATTATCTAAGCCCAGTTCAGTACTTTACCAAGATGTTATTGAGCAGTTCAAAGACATGACCACAATGTTATGGTTAAAATTACATTGAAATTGTGTGTTTTCAGTAGTGTATAAATGCTTGCAGTAGCACATGGTTACTGTCTCTTATAGTTAATTCAACAGTTGCAAAGAGTTAATGGAACAGTTCTAAGTCATAAATGAAATTCTATGATTGCAAAATAATAAATTAATCAAGTAAAATTAAAGGAGATACAGCTCATAACTGATAAAATATTTTTACAGAATGGTCTGCAAAAGAAAAAGTTTGAAATACATTCAGTTTGGTAGTAATACTTAATATCATTGTATTAACTATGTAAAATTGCATTTTGACTTGTATCAATAGAAGACTATAGGTTTGTTTCTTAATGTGTTTTCTATATAAAATGTTTTGAGTATGTTTAAAAACAGAGGGAATTGTTAGATTTTATGAATATTAGTCTGAAATTAATTATGTTGTAAATATGCTGAAAGAAAAGGCTTGCTTAAATGCAGAAACAGAGTTTAGTAATATGTGATCAGCAGTCATACTAAATAACCATGGCTGGGAAAAGGAATCTGCTGAATGGACATTTTTCCCTTACAGACTCAAACAGGATGTATGCAAGAACAAAAATGCAAAATCTGCTTTTAAAGAACACTGACATGTTATTCTGCATATAAAAAGTGGACACAATATGTTTCCTAAAATAACAGGGTGGACACAATATGTTTCCTAAAACAACAGGATATGTTTATGACACTGTGACAATGTGTTTTCTCAAAAATATGTTTTTCTGCATGAAAAACAGGATATGGCACAAGAACAGATGTTTTTATACAAAGATCCAAATAAAATACAGGATGTTCACACTGTCAGAAAAGCTGATCTCTGACAATGTGTTTTCTCAAAAATATGTTTTTCTGCATGGAAAACAGGATATGCTTATCAGAATTGACACAAGAACATATGTTTTTATACACAGATCCAAATAGAATACAGAACAATGTGTTTCCTCAAAAATATGTTTTTCTACATGGACATCAGGACACTGTTACAGGATATTCACACTGTCAGAAAAGCTGGTCTCTTACAAGACATTGTTAAACAAGGAAGTTTAGTATTGTTTCTACAGGATAAGCAATTCTCCAAAATATGTTTATGCATGACTAAAAACTGTATATAAAGAGCTGTATAAATCCAGTTATGTTAGAGGTATGGTAGGGACTCATGTGTCCTAAGGTAAATGTTATATCTCTCACATCATCTGTACTATATGAGAAGTAAAGTTGGAACAGTACTTTTAAGCTGCAACGTGGTTCTGTTTGGTTTATTATAAAAAGTTATTTGTTACTGCTCTCTAAAGTTGATGCTGCAAAGTATATTCTCTCATCAGTGTATATTCTGCAAGTTTCTGTATGCAACAGACTGTGAATGCAAATATAACCAGACTTTGAATTTTAGCAGAATCCAGCCAGCAAGACTGAGTGTCTTAAGAACACTTCAAATCCATCCCACAGCAAGTAAGCTCCAGCATGCAGCAGCAGCAAGCAATAAGAGCCATATAATTTTTTCAATGGCGAGGCAGCTGAGTGACTAGCACCATATAATTTTTCAATGGCAAGCTAGCCTGCATTTGAACCTACAATCTGCATTCAAACACAGGAGGAGTGATGGTAAGCCCTGCAGAGGGTCACTTCAGTCAAATTGCAGTAACTAACATTTGTACGTATGTGTAAATCCTAAACAGAAGTATTCCAGTTTATGCAGCTTGCAGTAGTAAAGTGTTATAGACGTCTACATCCGGAGTGAGACTGAAGTTCCAGTCGAAGTGCCATAATTTCACTAAGAAAAGGGGAATATCCACTAGCACAGCAGTCCGCTGCCTGTTGTGCTTTCCCAGCTTCTCAAGTGACTTTGAAAAATTTCCAGCCATCTGCAACAACAGCCTGATCACCTGTTTTCTTGCTCACTGGTAAGACTTTTTTCTATGTCACATTTTTTAGTATGGTTGCTATTCGACAGTTTGGATATTAAACAGTCTGGATATTAGATTAGACAGTATGGATATTTTCATGCATAATTTAGGCAAATGTAAAAAATTGCAATGTTGGTATACACAGCACATTAGTAAATGAAAAACCTTATTAGGGCAGGTTGATAGTAAGGCATTATGCAAATGTATTACAATATTTGACTGGTATCTCAAAGAAAACCATGTGAAAAATTACAAATGTTTAGTGTGTGCTTTAACAAAAACTGCATTTTGTGTATTATGCCATAAAATAATATTGCATCATATTGCTAAAGAAATAGACTGTAAAGACAGATCTGAATAATTAACTAAGGGTAAAGTGTTTCCATTACATTCTGATGTTGAACAGTTATGTCCTGTCACCACATGTGAGTCAAATCAGTTACTGATAGAACCCCTAGTACATTTTGTTACAAAGGAATGTAATAAACGTCTAAAAGACAGACACAATGAGTTCAGGAAGCTTAGACAAGTTATACATACATCTTTTCAAAAGTGCATAGGAGTTTCAAATTCAGCAGAACAGCTTACTAAAGAATGTCAGAAAGACCATGCAACATTACTGGAAATTCAACAGCAGTTGCAGGATAAAGGAAATAAATTAGCTGAGCTGACAGAGACAGGGAACTTCCTGCATACACAGCTAATCTGTGCAAAAGAAATATATTGTATAATATGTTTATGTTTTGAAAATGGTTAAACATACATGGTAGGATGGTAGCATCTGATGTCTGGACAAATCATTCTTAAATGTTTTACTTTCATTCAGTTAAAGCAAGACATCTATCAGTACTACAGTAAAGTAAAGCATATGAATGCCATTCATTTGCATAGTCAAAAGGTAAACAAAACTGTTCTAGTGTATAAAAATTAAATAAAAATATTTAATAAGAATAAAGATTTAAAGTCACAAGACTGGCATACTTGTATAAAGATATACAGATACAAGACAGACATCTATGTATGTTCTTTTCATCTAGAGTACATTTGTTTACAATACACAAAAACAAAAGGCAGACAACAGCAAATATAAATAATATAAATATAAATGTGTTGGTTAAACTAATATCTATTTTGTTTTTTACAATTTGTTTATAATTATATAGTAACACCAAACAGTTAAAGTTCTGAATTTTAAAAAGAAAATCACAGATGGTATTATTCAAACAGTTTTTGTAAAATTAATGGCAGGACAGTTAAATAGTTAAATAAATATATATAAAAAAAATACTGAAATCCATGTAAGCTAATTGTAATGTAGTATAAATGCATAGTTATGCAAATCACAATCACATTAAAGGAAAAATGCTAAAAGAATTAACTATAGTTTACAGAGTATAAAATGTGAGCTCAGACCTTCCTAGACTGAATGAATAGTTACAGGAAATGCTGGAAAGATAAGATAAACAACAAGACTGATTGCCAGATAAGTAGCTTGAGTTTTTCTAAAGCATCATTGTTATTAAAACATAATTGTTAAAATGTTTACAGGCAACACTATTTGGTAATTGTAATAAAATGTCACAATTGTGCATATATGTCACTGATAATCTGTTTGCAAGTAAATGTTAAAAGGACAAAAAAAACTCAGTTGCATCAAGTACAGCCAGCAAATGGGCTATAGTATATATACAGTTCAAATCAATTGTGCAGGAGGGTGTAAATACCTACTAGAGGTAATATACAGTGAAAGCTTTATTTAGTAACCTAATAAAATAAATGCATAACCAAAGTGTTGGGCTGACATTCTATTCTTACAGCATAGGGCAGGAAAACAGTGCTGAAGTACTACAGGGGGAGGGGTACTTTCTCAGTTTTACACTGACTGTATAAGGGGGAGGGGCACTTTCTCAGTTTTACACTGACTGTATAAGCAGTACTGCACAAGGGTCTGAAATAAAGCTACAGAAAAAATAAACAACAAGGGTCTGAAATAAAGCTATAGAAAAAATAAACAACAAGGGTCTGAAATAAAGCTACAGGAAAAATAAACAACAAGGGTCTGAAATAAAGCTACAGAAAAAATAAACAACAAGGGTCTGAAATAAAGCTACAGAAAAAATAAACAATAAGGGTCTAAAATAAAGATACAGGAAGAAATATCTCATTCCTTCTTGACAATACTCTTTTATGGAGAGGAAAAAACAGGTATTAGTGTATTAGAAATACTGGCAAACTGGATTAAACCTGACAGGATAAGATATTTTACAAGTTGTTAATAGCTATCATAATGGTTATTATTGTATTGTTTAGAATTAAATTGTATTTACAACCTGTTAAATTGTAAAGCTATACAAGAGATGGTTTAAAAAACAAGAGATGATTTAAAATTGCTTTATTAAAGCTATACAAGAGAGAATAAAGATATGGAAAATGCATAAATGTTTCTAATAGCAAGAATGGTCACTATTTTAATATGTTTTTGGCAAAACAATGTTGGTATAAAAAAGCATGAATATTTTAATTGTTGAATATGTAGTTTAAAATAACAGGACATATGCATTTGGTGCCAGTTCCACTAGATATTTCTAAAGAGACATAAACATTTTCCAATATTTTGCTCAATGTTAATGTTATTAAATTTGTAAGATTAGACTAAATATACTTTATAGTCTTTGTATGTAGAAATGTAGAAAATTTCAGTACAAATGATAGTCTTTGTATGTACAAATGCAGAAAAATTCAGTACAAATGAAATTAATGTCTAGTAATGAATATGTGTGAAAAAAACATATTTAAAGAAAACAATGGGTCCAGGGTACCTACTAGATTGAAATGCATGAATAGCAAACAGTCTGTGTAAATACATACTGATCAGGATACATTGTAATAAGTTCAAAACTAATTTGTCAAGTTGTAATATCACTGGTTTTACCCCAGTAAAATAATTGCTTTCAAATATTTATTATCTAAGCCCAGTTCACTACTTTACCAAGATGTTATTGAGCAGTTCAAAGACATGACCACAATGTTATGGTTAAAATTACATTGAAATTGTGTGTTTTCAGTAGTGTATAAATGCTTGCAGTAGCACATGGTTACTGTCTCTTATAGTTAATTCAACAGTTGCAAAGAGTTAATGGAACAGTTCTAAGTCATAAATGAAATTCTATGATTGCAAAATAATAAATTAATCAAGTAAAATTAAAGGAGATACAGCTCATAACTGATAAAATATTTTTACAGAATGGTCTGCAAAAGAAAAAGTTTGAAATACATTCAGTTTGGTAGTAATACTTAATATCATTGTATTAACTATGTAAAATTGCATTTTGACTTGTATCAATAGAAGACTATAGGTTTGTTTCTTAATGTGTTTTCTATATAAAATGTTTTGAGTATGTTTAAAAACAGAGGGAATTGTTAGATTTTATGAATATTAGTCTGAAATTAATTATGTTGTAAATATGCTGAAAGAAAAGGCTTGCTTAAATGCAGAAACAGAGTTTAGTAATATGTGATCAGCAGTCATACTAAATAACCATGGCTGGGAAAAGGAATCTGCTGAATGGACATTTTTCCCTTACAGACTCAAACAGGATGTATGCAAGAACAAAATGCAAAATCTGCTTTTAAAGAACACTGACATGTTATTCTGCATATAAAAAGTGGACACAATATGTTTCCTAAAATAACAGGGTGGACACAATATGTTTCCTAAAACAACAGGATATGTTTATGACACTGTGACAATGTGTTTTCTCAAAAATATGTTTTCTGCATGAAAAACAGGATATGGCACAAGAACAGATGTTTTTATACAAAGATCCAAATAAAATACAGGATGTTCACACTGTCAGAAAAGCTGATCTCTGACAATGTGTTTTCTCAAAAATATGTTTTTCTGCATGGAAAACAGGATATGCTTATCAGAATTGACACAAGAACATATGTTTTTATACACAGATCCAAATAGAATACAGAACAATGTGTTTCCTCAAAAATATGTTTTTCTACATGGACATCAGGACACTGTTACAGGATATTCACACTGTCAGAAAAGCTGGTCTCTTACAAGACATTGTTAAACAAGGAAGTTTAGTATTGTTTCTACAGGATAAGCAATTCTCCAAAATATGTTTATGCATGACTAAAAACTGTATATAAAGAGCTGTATAAATCCAGTTATGTTAGAGGTATGGTAGGGACTCATGTGTCCTAAGGTAAATGTTATATCTCTCACATCATCTGTACTATATGAGAAGTAAAGTTGGAACAGTACTTTTAAGCTGCAACGTGGTTCTGTTTGGTTTATTATAAAAAGTTATTTGTTACTGCTCTCTAAAGTTGATGCTGCAAAGTATATTCTCTCATCAGTGTATATTCTGCAAGTTTCTGTATGCAACAGACTGTGAATGCAAATATAACCAGACTTTGAATTTTAGCAGAATCCAGCCAGCAAGACTGAGTGTCTTAAGAACACTTCAAATCCATCACACCAAGCAGTAATTAGCTCAATGTAATTTTTTCACATGTATGCCAATACATGGCAGCCAAGAAACTGGCAATGAGAGCAGCACATTTCTTTTTTGAGACAAAACCAGCTTAATTTAATAAAATGTAACTATTTCATTATTTTAAAAGTTACAGATTCATACTTTCAACAAGTTAACTAAACCAAAAATTTAATTCAAGCAAAATCGCTTAAGTTATCTCAAACCATTAATTCAGCAGAGAGAGAGAGAAAATGTGACCCTCTGAAAGCAGGAGTTGCCAACAAATCAGAGAGAACAGTTAGAAGAAAATAAAACAAAGCAGTAAAATCATGTCGCTATATTTAGACAAGAAAGTGAATGTCCCTAGTCTGCCAGTGTTTGCCACAGACTGTGAACTACTCACTATAAGATCACAATGGAAAAATAATTAGCAAGCTTTAAGAGCTGTATCTCTGCACAACAGAAGACAAACGTAAACAATTACACATGGCAGAAGATCATGTTTATCAAGTATACAAGGATATGGAAGTAGCAAAAAAACAAACGCAATGATTTGTTTTATGAATTTGATATGTTGTTTTGAAATAAAAGAATGCACAATTTAAATTAGAAAAGAGCAGAATTGCATTGTAAATAGGGAATAAGTTCATACATGTGTGCATAGCCTGAGTTCCTTGGACAGAAACTTATTTCTCATAGGTTCGTAGGAGGGTACTAGGCTATTGGAATAAATATTGCCTTACAAGCCATATTTATCACAATTTCCCCAATTGCTGGTGGTTTGTTGAAGGACGTACATAGAGGTAAGGGTCTATGGTAGTTAATAAAGACTTCCTCTGTCCAGGAGGGACAATGGGCACCACTCCAGGAGTGACTTTGCGGTTACCCAACCATTGATCTAGGCTGTGTTTGAAGAGGTTCAGGGAGTGGCTCTGTTTCACATGAATTGTAAGCTTGCTCCAGAGAAGCAGCAGGAGATGTACCTATCTCTCTAGAAATGACCTGTTCATGTCAGAGGCTAGGTTAAGATCCCTGGAGAAAGTGACCCTCATGCACTTTGATTTACATATGTGAAGCATTTTCATCAGGGCCAGGTCAGAGACTGCCCTGTAGGTCAGATGTAGAGAAGGAAATTAAAGCACACATAGTACAGATATATCCATACAGGAGGATATATAAAATATCATTATTTGAGCCAGACATGGCAGAAGAAAATTCTAATCTTTGAAAGATCCTAGAGATGTCAAAAATGTGAGCTGTAAAGACTAAGGCATATAAAACTAGAACCAGTAACAAAACTGAAAGTATTACAAAAGTGAGTGGAGGTGAAAAGCATAATGAAGTAAAAGAAATTAAAGGCAGAGATATGCTTATTTATTTACTTTTGTTTATTGACGAGGCCTAACTGGCAGCAGTGCATAAGTACAACTGTAGTAGAAATAGTATCAGTTAAGTGCAAGAGCACAGGATACATAAGATACATATATTTTAAGACATTTAGTCTATGATATGCATGCATACAATGTACAATCATTAGAAATAGAAATAAAAATAAACATAAAATTATGGTTAATTGTTTTCTTCTGAAATATGAGAGTGAATCTCAGAAAGTGATATTTACATGTATTAGAATGACATTTTTATAGAAGGCATCAGGGACATGGAGATATCAGTGTGGTGTCATGAAGAACAATCATGAGGATGAAAGGGACAAAAAAAAACAGAGAAGTGAGAACTGCTATGGTAGGAGACAGGATATGGGAAAGGTGCATGATCCTATAGAAAGGCATGATAGATTCAGTGTAAGAATATAGGAGTCATTTTTTGCATGGTATCTGGTATCCTAGAATTGAACAAGAGCAGGACCAGGAAACTGATATGTATTGTTTGATCCAATTTTAAAGGATCAGAGGTGCTGGATTTGTTTTAGAGCTGAAGGAATGTAGATCCATACTTTAGCAACATAAATTGAGTACAGAGGGTCTCCTACAATAATGTTTGAATATACTGATGAGAAGCTTGTGACCTGCCTGTAGAATAAACTCTGGTGAGTACACTGGGTTATATTTTTTAGAACCAGTTGTTTGTTTTGTAAATGGAGTTGTGTATTGTGACTAGCTCAGAAAGAGAAAGGTGACAAGAGAATTTGAGCTAGTTCAGCTGTTTTAGGGAGAGGCAGTGAAAGCTTTTATTTTGTTATTTAGCTGCAAATTTGATTATTTTGTTATAACACTGTTCTAATTTGTTCTGCTTGGTGATTTGGAGTTAATTAATATTGGAGAAGCATGTAGGAGAGCAGGTAACAAATAGGTTTTTCTTAGCTAAGTAAGTAAGGAAATGTTTAGCCCAGTAGAAGCTGTCTAATTTTTTATTTTTTTTTTTACCGATTATTGTATGTGGTAATCAATTTTAAGATGGTGATTGATAATTGCACCAAGCACTTTGGTGGAATGACCTTTTCAGTGATGGTATTGTTGGCCGAGGTTATGTCGAACAATGTTTTTTGGAGTGTATAATATTAGTTTGGTCTTTTTAAGATTTAAGAGGAGGTGAGAGTTTTCTATATATTTTTTACAGCTGAGAAAGGCTCCTGATTATGCTGTTTGAGCTCAAGTAGATTATTAGATGAGGAGATAAGAGCAGAATCATCTACATATTGCATAATGGTAGCCTGTTTTTTGGAGCAATGGAGGTTATTAATGAATATGTTAAAAAGGAGGAAACTCAGTATTGATCCATATGAGACTAAATGATGTGTGTAAGAAGAGAGAAAAGGCACATTTCCATTTCACTGACCGTTCCTTACTGGGTAGGTAACAGTTGAATCATTCAAGGAATGCATAGCTAAGTCCAGATTTGGAAAGTTTAGTCAAAATATTTTCTGATGAGAAATGCTATTGAAAGCTTTGAAGAAGTGAAGGAAGGGTGAGAAGATGATTTGCCAGCATTTCTTTGAGTGTTTATTTTGTTGACAAAACTCAACAAGGCAGTTCTTGTGCTTTAGTCTGGATGGAAGCTATGTTGAGTTGGAGAAAGTATATAATTTTCAGTAAAATGTTCAGGAAGTTGATAGTGAATACATTTTTCAAGAATTCTGGACAAAGGTGATAAGATAGCGATTGGTCTGTAGTTGGAGATGTCCATAGATTTCCCTCCATTACTGCATGTAAAGGCCTAACATACAACTTTTTTCAGAGTGAAGAGACATATTTTTCATGACAGACATTGATTATAGTGGAGATGGGGTAGGCCCCTGCATCTGCTACATTTAGGTATTCTGATGGAAGGTTACCTGATGCTAAAGTGGAAGGCTTTGATTTTAAAGTTGTTTTATGTAGCTAGTATGAGTAGGTTGGATGATGAAGGAGTTTGTGGAGTTATCTAGTGGGGAAGGAATAGGTGAGGAAGAGTTACTGTTATCTTTTAATAATGAGGGTAATCATGATATGAAGTGCTGGTTGAATTGTGTGATTAGACTGTCAGTTTGGTTAGAAGTAACTGGGTTGATTGGATATATCAGCCAGAGATGAGAATATTTTTTTATTGAAGTCTATAATGACTTAGTACTTTTGATGGTTTTCTTGAAGTCAAAAATAGTCTTTTTGTTTATTTTATTTGTTGCTTAGTTACTTTTTTAATTGCCTATAGTTTGAGGTATTTCAGTTATACCTTCCTTCCAAGCTTTATCATTTGTCTCATTAGAGTAGACAACTTCTCAAATACCTTCTTCAAGAAAATCTCTTAATCCACCACTCAACATGGCTTCAGGCCCCACCATAGCACCACTACAGCCCTCTTAACCTTCACCCAATCTGTTGCTTAGGCTAGAGACATTAATAAACTGGTCTCATGTCTTTTCATAGACCTTTCCAAGGCATTTGACACCATCTCACACACCAAGCTCCTATCTAAACTATCTGATCTCAATCTCTCCACCTCTACTATTCTCTGGTTCTCAAGCTATCTTAACAACAGACTGCAATCTGTAGAATGGCAAACTTCCTGCTTTCCTTTGCTATCTGTCCAAAAAGAGTCCCTTAAGGATCTATCTTAGGGTCTCTACTCTTTAACATCTTTACAAATAATCTACACTCAGCCTGCTACACATCTTCACTGATCCAATATGTAGACGATTTTACTGTTATTGCTTGCTGTGATATTCTAACTTATCTTCACACCATTACTCAGAGTTCTTTCAACTCCATTGAACACTGGTTGATTAAAAAACAACTCATCCTTAACCCTAAAAAAAATAAATTACTTATTTTTCTTCCTAAGTCTATGTCCAACCTTAGTGCCTCCCTCTGTATCTCTTCCCTAGACAATAGTATCATTCACACCAAGTCCCCTACTAAACTCCTAGGCATCACAATAGACAACCAACTAAAATTTGACCTTCACATCCAACATGACATAAAAAAAAAAAATTAAAAACTTGGCCTACTGTATAGAAACACAAAATTTCTATCCAATACCTCGAGGACTGCTCTTGCCCAAGCCTACCTACTCCCTTGCCTATTAAACTCATCTCCTATAATTACCCATCTCCAAGCCAACCTCATAGCCAAACTGGAACAAACCTACAACCAAATTGCTAGATTAAAGAAAATAACTATAGTAAAAGAAAATAAATAAAAAACAACAAACAGGAACCAACACAGGAAAGTTTAATCAGAATCTCACTCTTACTCAAACGCTTTGGCAAAGCCTTCAAGGAGTACAAGAAATGCCTTATCCCATCTGTTTTAAATACACACATTAATAAAACAATTATCCTATTAAAACACATGAAAAATGTTCTAAATTAACAACCTCCAATTACATACATTCAAGATTGAGACCCAGAGGAGACAAAGTGCCATACTTAAGTATAAATATACTTTCTTTATATAGTAGTCTTTTATTATACACTCTATCTGGACAAAAAACAACAGGATTTTTTTCCAAAATAGTGGCTTTTATGCCAACCAGATCAGAATTGTGAACCTGCATAAAATGTTTAACAACAGGACTATCCTCTCTTTGTTTCTTAATATTCCTTCTATGTTCTTTGTTTCTTAATATTCCTTCTATGTTCTTTGTTCCTTAATATTCCTTATATGTTCTTGAACTCTACTTTTAAACTTTCTTTTACTTTCCCCTATATATACAAGACCACATGGACATCGAAGAGCATAAATGATACCTTCTGTCTTACAAATAAATCTGTCACAAGGACAAAACGTTAGACCACTTATTAAAGGAAAAGTCCTGACAATATAGCTACAAACACTACACTTGCTGCAAGGAAAGTATCCTTTAGATTTATAAATGTAGTAGAAGCCATACTAGAACTAGAGAACTGAAAGTGGCTATGTACAAGAATAGCCAAAGCCAAACTGGAACAAAACTACAACCAGATTGCTAGGGTTGCCTGTAAACTTCCCTATAAAACTCAACACTGCCTCACTCTCAAACAACTATGCTGGCTTGAGTTCCCTCAACTCCTACAACTATCTCAGCTGCAAATGGCCCATTCACTTAAACCCTCAGACTGCCCCTCTCTATTCACTGTTGTATCCCTCTACATACCTACACACCCTCTCTGTAGCTCAGAACAATTCCTGCTCAATACCTACAAATCTAATAAAACAGTAGGCAGATTGCTGTACAAATACTCTATATCCCATAATTGGAACAATCTCCACAGCAATATACGCACCATCAAATCTACCTGTCTCTTCAAAAATGAATTAAAAAAACCTAGCTAATTCACCTTCCTTCTCCTGCTACCACCCTACCTACCTCATTCTCCCTTAATATGTGCTTACATTGGATTCCTTGTCTTTAGAAAACAGATGATGTATTCCCTGTCTCACCTCACTAAAGGTCTGTGTACTTTAATCTCACATCATTTCTCTCTTCCGTTGTAATCGTCTCTCTCCTGTCTTCTCTTACTCCTTGTCATTTCCTTATTCTCTACTACTCTCTTTTTGTTTTTCAATCTTTATCTCCATCCTCACTACTAATACTCTTTTCTTACCCTAGCTATTTCAACCTTACATCTCTTAATAAGGCATAATTTCTGTATTTTTTGCTTTTTGTGTAGTCAGTATGTCAACCTTTACTATTTGAACGCTGTGTACATAAGCTTTCTACCCTATGCATTTTTCTTTTGATTGTATATTTCTTCAATATATTCTTGTTTCTTGTGTATACTGTGTATTTGAATGTTGTTATAATGTCAATATTTTATGTATTTGTTTTTATACTGTATTTTTTTCTTATTTCTTGCATATTGCATATATGTCTGCTATTATACTGTATATTTTTTTTGCACAGCTATTCTCCTTAGGTCTGCACTGAAAATGGGTCCCTGACCCAGTTGGGCTAACCCGCTCAAAAAAAGACAAATAAATAAATAAAAAATAGTTTTGTTTTTCTGGTCAACCGGGGTACAGGCTGACTTTTAACTCTTTTATGTCTAACGTGAGCTTGGGAATTAAGTATGGACAGGAATCGGCTATTGAATTTAGGTGACTATTTCATCCAAGGGTAATGATTTAAGGCGGTATCAATTAACCTGTTTTAAGGTTATACTGAATATGTTATTCTGGGAGGAAGTTAGGTTTCTATCTGGCTGTATATGTGATTCATTTAAAAATCAGTTTGTTACTTGACTGCGAATGTAGGAAGATATTTACTGAGAGCATCTGGTCAGGTTCCAAAGGTAACAACATGTTTCGGAGTGGATGTAAGGATCCAATCCAAGACAGATTCCTTTTTGGTGTTTTTATTATATCTAGCTGGTGTCGAAATTATTTAGGAGAATCCATATAGTTTCATGTGTTAGTCCAGTGTGTGTGCAGCCAATCTATGTTTACATATCCTAAGGGAATAAATTTGTGCTGGATGTTAATAGAAATCCAGCAGAGGATTTTCTTTAGTATGGGTATGGTTTTACTTTATTTATATATTTATTTATTGATTGATTGATTGACATTTGATTACCTGGAAAGTCTGATGGGGTAAGAGCCCATTTTCAGTGCATGCCTGGGGAGAAAAGCTCCAAAGTATTACAAAACATTTTAAGAACAATAATTTTACAATCTTCAGAAATAATACAAAAATGTGTACAGTAGAAGTAATTATACCAAATTAGATATAATATGAAAAAGATTGGTTATGAATAGATACAAGTTATATTACAATGATTTAATATTTTAGAGAAATTTTAGCCAGTTTACTGAGAAATTAAAGGTAAGTTTTTATTTGTGGGGATATATTGGGCTATGATGGCTATATTTTGGTTGTTCAATTGCATGTAGAAAATGAGAATTTCTACATTATTGAAATGTACGGGGAGAAGAAAGAGGAGAGCCTTAGATGTTTTTTTTTTTTTTTGCAGATGATAGCTACTGATTCTGAAACTCCATATAAATGCAAATGCAGTATACAATAACAAAGGTTATAAACAAGAGTGCAGATATCACAGTGAGCAGTACCCACACAAAGGTCTTTCTCCAGTTAAGGGAAACACATCAGTCAAGCATGAGAAACAGAAGGACTGTATTAGAGTTTGTGAATTCATTAATAGAAAACATTATAAGTGGTATAGACAGAAAAGACGTGACAGCAAAAAACTAAAATATATATATATATATATATATATATATATATATATATATATATATATATATATATATATATATCAAACGCAAGTCCAAATGATCAAATGAGCAGCTATAGTAACAAAGAGTAAGACAAGCCAATATATACTATAAACAAAACTGACACTATTACAAGGTCTGATTAAATATAGATATTATGAGGCAAATAGACCCAGAAGCTTCTGCACTCATATTAGTGACCATAATCACTAATTAAGACCATAGTGAAGACTAAAGAAGCCCAGTACTAGGCTGAATGCATGCAATAATTCAAAAAAGCTATCCCAATGAAAGCCTGATTTGAAGCTGTGGCCAGAGTAAATGACAATGTCACATGATTTATATTTAATGATCATGAAGGACATGGATTAAGTCTTTGGAGTTATGCCATGGCCGAATCACTGGGAGTAATACTGATACAGAATAATTTAAAAAGAAATGCAAATGTCAATGTATGTTTGAAAGGTGATGACTTGCATTAACATGCATGTTCTTCAGTGAATAATACTTAGGAAAAGATAACTTACATCCACTGTCAATGCCATAATAAGTAAGTAGAACAGGATGAATGGTGTTAAGCAAACTGGACATACATTCAGCTTGTCACCAACTTGAACTCCTTCAGATAGAGGTAGTATTACTGCACTGTGCATTTATTAAGACCTAAGACTATACAAAACTAATGTTTATAGTGAGTGCAGCATCTAAACATGTTCAAAGTACAGTACAAGAAATAAGAAATGTGAGAAAGTGCAATGATAAAATAATATATGGGAGAAATGAAAAAGGCTGTGATGCAACACTGGAATGAATACTAAACAGATGAAATGAAAACAGGTTAATATTAAATGTACTAGACATGTATGGTTTCATTTTTGTCAATTAAAGTGGTATTACCTGATCCAGAAGATTCCCCTTATATATCAGATCCATACCAAACAGTCAAAATTAAAAAAAAAAACCTGCTAAAAGAACTAGTTCTTAACACCTGTCTCTGTTTCTGCCTTAACTCTGCTTAGCATCTTCATAATCTATGTTGCACCCCTGCCTAGTCTGCCAGTAACTATTTCTTTCTCCTTCCCTATCCTACATAGATCACTCTCCTATGTTTCCTCACTTCTTCCATCTATACTGCCCTTCCACCTTTTGTTACTACTCTGTTTACATTCCTATTCCTATTTGCTCAAATACCAACCCATTCCTACATCTATTCAAAACTCTTCATCTTCTTCTCCTCTGTATCTCCTTTTCTCATTACTAACCTACAAATACTTATCCATTACTTCATATATGTTTTCCTAAAATACTGTTCTTAATCTGTTCTGCCTGTTCTATCCCATCCTTGCACCTATCTGCAGCTTTAAGCTGATTTGCAAGTAAACTTGTCAGTCCTTAATGTACTGTCCATCTGCTGTTTTGTTTTATCTTATTGTTGATGAAACTTAATCGTATTTGTTAACTCTTGTTTTATTATACTATTACTTGGCTAATTGATGCTGAAACTTAATTGTAATTGCTAGCTTCTATTTTTCTGTGTACTTATCTAATTTTTGTTACATATTTGGAGCTTTCCCCCCAGACCTCTAAAAATGGGTTTCTGCCCAGTTGGACTTTTCCTGATCGACAAATGCCAAATAAATAAATAAATAAATAAATAAATCTTGCAAAAAAGGTAAGAGATAAAAAAGAATACAGTGATTTATGTAAATGGGAATGAAGAATATGCAACCCAAAGATGCCTGACATTTAAAAAAACTGAGAATGGAATACAGAATGATAATATATTGAACTAAGCCAAGTAATTTTGTGAAAACTATATCTGGCCTAAGAGGAATAAAGCAGACAATGATGCTAACATAACAAAAATAAGAGAAGTGCAAGTGAGAAATAGTTTCTTAGAGTTAAAAATATTAAAATGACAAGGCTGATCATACCAAAAGACTGCAGGAGTGCATCATATGAAAAGATCAGTGCTTCATCCACATTCATTGTGTTTCTTGAAAGCCAGAAGCAAACTTTTGTCTTAGTTAAATAGATCTGTGTAGTCTTATGTCTCTACTGCTACAGTAACTGCTAAATATATTAAAGGACTGTGTGACCCCCATGGAAAGTTCGGAACTGCATCTAGATATTTCAGTGATTAACAAGTTGAAAACTTTTGCAGATTTAGTAGTTGATGTATTGACAGATACAATGGCTATTAAAGCCATAGGCTCATTACATAAAGAGAATATAGATAAATAGATGGGCAAATTGACATTCTTCACGATGCCTGTGATTGTACATGCTCAGGTTACATACATGCATGGGGTACATTACATTAAAGCAAATGCCAACACTACATCAGATTAAATTTAAAAAAAAAAGATTGACAGTTAAAAATCATAAAAAATAAAATATTATATACATGCCAGTGTGGCTGGAAGGTCAAACATTTGCAGATTTTTATGGTGTCTTTATCCAGGGAACTACAACTCTGTTTTGAACAACCACTGACGATTAAATATGTGCACAGGCATTGAAGCCTTAGGGAAAATTGTCTTCACACTCATGACAAGTTACTTTTCAGTTTCTCACTTTTATGCATAAAGTCAGTAACAGGTTGCCAGTGACAGGAAGCTTTCCATGCTAATGGGAAGCTGGATCAAACTCTACCCAGATTTCTCAGCAGATTTCTCAGCAGATGTCATTGCTAGAAGGAGAATATTTTCAAAATAAGCAACTGTGT
The DNA here is from genome assembly GCF_019279795.1 of Protopterus annectens. Lineage (NCBI taxonomy): Eukaryota > Metazoa > Chordata > Ceratodontiformes > Protopteridae > Protopterus > Protopterus annectens. The sequence continues at coordinate 1,683,800,592 of NC_056731.1, read as the reverse complement.
TGCAAAAAGGGAGTACCATTTCTGTTAATATTCAAAGCAGCACTGGTCACTCAATGGCAGAGTTCTGCTTATTAATGTACTACATCTAAGTGGCATGAGCAAAGTGACAGTCCACAATCCAGATAAAGCATAGTGACCAGACTGCAATGAAGAAAGATCAAAAAAGATTATCTACCCTGATACATTTGTAATAAATGAACATGGACTGCTGGGCAAAGCAACTCACAAGCCAAAGCAGTTCAGGTCACCAGAGTGCCAAGTCATGAAACCTTTCCTATTTTCTCCATAAGAATCTGGCATAGCAGCAATTTCAGGTGCCTAATGATAACAGTTACAATGTTTTTCTACATGAAGAGGGAGAAGAGATGGAGACTCATGCTGGTAGACATTGACAGGCAGTCTCCAAGTACAGTACTATCGAAGAAGGCCATCCAGGGGGCACGACTGTTATAAGTACATCTCCCAAAGGCCCAGTTTGATGAGTCACAAACTCACCCTCAAACAATAGTGAGTGCTTCAGCAGGGAAATAGCATGCACTGACCTATTTTCCTTTATGACCTATGAATCCTACTATATGACATGTGGCTATTTCTTTTAAAGCTGAGGGTGCTGCCTCCCAGCTTTATAATGTTACTCAACACAAAGCTTAGCAATCTAGTGAATGTTGCATATGCTGGAGAACACTGTGAGCCATGATTCAAATGTTTTTTTTCAGCAATACATTTCATTCAAGATGCTTTGGTTAAGTCACTTTGTATTAACCACACAGAAACATGACCTCGGTGATGTAAACAGAGTATTATAGTCGTATGATTTCTTTCTAAACAATCTGTAACTCTGGCTATTCACAGTAGCAAAGAAAAACTCCAGAAGTATCATACACATAAAGTCAATAACATGAACCACATCCTTGAGACATTATGAGAAAACATGCAATACGGTGTGAAATCAGAAAGTAATATACATTGTATATTCCTAGTTAGTGCAAACTCTATACAGAATTAACAGTAAAGAATATATGAGAACATAGAAATATGATCAATGCATAGCTATCAGATAATAACAACTGAGGAAAACTGCCCTAACACATAACTATGATCAACATCTGAAACAGAGTCAACAAACAAAATTTTGTATTGTACTCCACTGAGATTCAAATTTTAAAGACTGTATTAATGTCATATGCAACCAATATACGTGCTACAGCGATACACAAGATTGAACAAATAACTATTCAGAATTAGTAGTAAAAAGCAGATATTACTAAAGTTGTATAAATGTTTAAGAGTTTATAATGCACTTCAAAAGAACTATAAGCACGCACGGACTATAGATAAAATTTGGCTCAGTAAAAACAAGGAAGTACAGGTAATCTTTAATCTGTTGCAGGAAAAAATAAAGGTGCTTGCAGTTTATTTTTATTGTTACAGTTCTCTAAATATAAGTGTTATGCAGACTGTTACCCATTAACACTTTCATCTTGTTTTCTACACAAATTAATTTCTTAATTTTGCAGTACAGTAGTCTTCACATTATATTTCCATATGCTTAAAAAATGGAAGTCCCCTTCATGTCTCAAATAAATGCATTTTATGAAAGTTGTCAGTGAAATGAAACATAGAAATCTGACAAAAAAATAGATCCAATGTTTAATGTTTTATGTGGTTAGCTTCAAGCCCCAGACATGTATTCAGTGAAAAGTGTGGTCACTGGCTCATTAAGGTCACCGTCTTCTGATTACAGGTACCATAAAAAATATTGAAATGTGTGCTGCTAGTGTGTGCACAAAATATGAAAAACTAGTGAAAATACAATCACACCAAAATAAACACGTGCTGAATCTTAAACACCAAACATCTATATTCAAGAACATCCCTACCACAGTTTTTTTGCTGTCTATTCACTCAGAAAGATTATACTAAATGTGCATGTAGTCTACACTTTGTGGTAACATTTATGAATCCCCCTCAGTATTTAGGGCTGCAAGGAAATCAGTAGGTAAACTAAAATTAGGAGGAAAAAGGGTGGATTTATGCGTGTGTTGTCTATTCACTCAAAAACAGTGTACACTTAGTGTAGGCATTTGTGAATCTGGCACCATGTAAAACCTTTTTTTTGACTAACATGAGTTTTGCAATTACTCAAGCTTTTGGCCCAATAGGAACCCTTCATGTGGAGGTATTCAGTTACTGATGCCTTAAATAGAAAGAAAAATAAATAATTTCATTCTTATTGGCTACAAAAGGGCACTTGAAAATGCTAGTGTAAAAAAATATGCACCTCAGTAGCTTAGTATGTCAACTCCACCTCACATACAGACACAGTGGTTGGTAATCATAGTCGCTTGTGCAAATGCGACAGGTGTTTTCCAGATGCTTACAAATGAGAGTAGCAAAGACAAGATTCATAAGGCCATTTATGCTAATGTGCAAGGCCTGAAAATAATGAGATTCAAATACCAAATATTGTAAAAAGTAGTATGGCAATGAGGTGGCTTTGCATTTCATAGTCTGACATCCCTGTGGCATGCACATCCATTGTTAAATGCAATGCTTCACCTCTGATATTAGAGTTGGAATCTGCAAACTTATTTATCCATATGCATATAAGTATTTCCCCTGTTCCCCCAGTGACCCCTTCATTAGTTTGTATTAAGTATGCACAGGCACTAAAATGACACAATACATGTTTTTGCACAGTGATCCCTTCAGCAGTCTGATCATGTATGCACAAGCACTTCCTTGACACACAAATGATTTCCCACAGTAGCCTCTTCAGTAACATTTCCTAGTAAGCACATGCACTAAAATGAAACATTCACCCAAGAGACCCCTTCACTAACATGTCCAGGAATGCACAAGCACTAAAATGAAACATTCACCCAAGTGACCCTTCAGTAACATACCCAGGTATCCATAAGCACTAAAATTAAACATTTCCCCAAGCGAGCCCTTCAGTAAAATGTTTGTGTATGACAAGCACTAAAATTAAATGTTTACCCATATAACATGCCCCAGTATGCACAAGCACCAAAGTGAAATATGCACCCTGATGACCCCTTCAGTAACACATCACAGTATGCCTTAGCACCAACCTGAAATATTAGTCCAAGTGACCCCTTCAATAACACGTTTCAGTATTCACAAGCACCAAGCCAAAACATTCACCCAAGTGACCCCGTCAGTAACATGCCCCAGTATGCACAAGCACTAAAATGAAAAATTTATCAAAGCAAACCCTTCACTAAAAATCGCAGGTATGCATAAGTACTGAAATGAAGCATTCACCCAAGCAACCCCTTCGGTAAAATATCCAGGTATGCAAAACCACTAAATAAATCATTCTCCTAGCAACCCCTTCAGTAAAATGTCTAGGTATGAGCAAGCAGCAAAATGAAATATTTACCCAAGTATGCAGTAGCAACACCTTAGCTCCACCTCACATCTCTGTATAAAGAATTAAACCTGCTGCTTTCTGGTATAATTTCAGGGTTATTTGTTCACTTTGTATACAAATGAGCTCATTATAGATTCATGTTTATGAATCAAATTCATGCTCATGCATGTAAAGCCCATTAACTGCTTTGTAGCTGTCCCCCTATCGTTTATGCATTAATCATGTTACCCATTTTCAGTGTGGGGGGGGGTTCAGAACAAGTCCTTCACATTTCCCTAAACATCTTGGCAGTCCACGATTTGCATAATCTTGCAGCACTGCTCTTCACAGATCACTGCTATAAGTATGCAAAGCCCCAGACTATAAATACCACCCAATGTGTGTGCATATTTATGTGTGTGTGTGTGTGTGTGTGTGTGTGTGTGTGTGTGTGTGTGTGTGTGTGTGTGTGTGTGTGCGTGTGCATATGTGTGTATATTTGTGAATGTGTGAGGCTGAAACTTTAGAAGTCTAGGTCATGGCCTGCCCTAACACTAAAGGTTCTGAATGTTGCATTAGAGTTAGTGCTTATTAGAAGAGGTGATAACAATTCAAGACACTGCTCCAACACTTAATGAGAAAATAAAGTGCCACACAAGAAATGTGTGGAGAAATCAATTGTCTTGATAAGGAAAACAAGAGGTTATAATTTGTCAACTGTTAGCCTGTCCAAATGAGCAATCTTTCTCATAGAGCTGTTTTGGTTAAGAAAAAAGGGACTTCACAATAATGTCTAATTCATGATGAAATTATCTGTTACGAAAAAGGTAGGAATGACCAAGGGAATAAGATATTAGCTTAGAATGTATGGATGTTTGACACTGTGTGTATACTATATGGGTTCTGCTTTAGTTAACTGAAAGAAAGGTAGAAAGAGAGATAAAGATAAAGTATTGATGTCAATGTAAGGTTCCATATCTTTGAAGAGCAGTAGTATAGAGTAAAACTTCTTATACTGTTGCAATTTTCTGAATATTAAGGCTGTACTGATTGTTAAGGTTATGGCTACTAGAGTATTATCTTATCTGGAAATATCTACTCTGTTGTCATAAACAGAATACATGTGCCAAAACACAAAACCCTGTAATTTTACAATTACTGTTAACTTTCTGAGTCAACAGTTTAGATTAGGGTGAATTCATCATAAAATCATGCATTACTAGAAAAAGAAAACATTTGTTGGTCTTCAGTATACCTTATTTGTGTCCAGACATACTGTGAATATGTGTTTTGTGTGTGTGTGTGTGTGTGTGTGTGTGTGTGTGTGTGTGTGTGTGTGTGTGTGTGTGTGTGTGTGTGTTCATGGGTGACTGTGCAAACCTGAAACTCTACAAAACCAGGCTATAGACTGCCATAAAACTAAAAGTTTTGAATGCTGCATTACCATCAGTGTTCAATTAGAAGAGACGATAAGAGCTCAAGAGACTGATTTGACACTTTATGAGAAAATAAATTATAATGGCCTGTGCTCAATACATTCACCCCTTACAACATAAACATCCTTTCTGTGTTTACTTTAATTTGTCAAATATATACCTGCACTGTGCTGGAAAGTGGCTGTGATATTTCCCTCAAAGGAGTAGTCCCTGCACTGTAAGGAACACTTACTAAATTGCACACTGTCCTTTCTCTTGACCAATACATTACACTGTATATGTCAGTTACTTAGTCTCCCTTGCTTCTTGGTTTATGCATTCATTAAAGATAACCTGTTCTGCTCTGTGCCTCCTTGTTAATTGACCTCGCTCAATATATTCATATCCTCTCTAGACGAAACATTCACCCTAATCCCAGTCCCACCTATCACAATTCCTTTTTAATCACTTCTCTAACCCCACAACAATGAACCTCCACCCTGGTAATCTAAATTTTGTCACCATAAATATTGGAAGCATAAACAAATTAATGAACTATGTGCTTGGATTACCCAACACAAGCATTTTATTCTCACTATAACTGAAATGTGGCTTAAACCCAGCATAACCAACTCTGAAATTATACTCCCAGGTTATAATATCATCCTTGGTAACCATATACAGAGGAAACATGGTATTATTTCTTTAATATTTCTCAACAATTACCACATTTCTCCTTACAACAAACCAATACCAAAATTCAGCTCAGCAGAGCTTCTTATTACTTTCCTGAAAATAAACAAATATAAACAAAAATGTATTGCTGTTCTTTATATCCCTCCTGGTGACAATATAGCTACACTGAAATATATCTTGTATTGGATATGCATAACAATTCCACAAGTAGGTGATGCCAATATCAAATTGGATGGACATGGGACTTCCAAGATGTTTGCACATTGAGTAAAAACTTAGTGTGAAAACAGAAACTAGGAAGAGAGAGCCAGTAAACTCATATTTTGGGGTACATTTCAGTAACTCACTAGTAAGTGTACTGCCTGGATGTCAGTAAAAAAGAAGTTCAGAGAACCTGAAAGAAAATCAGTCACAACAGATGGCATAAGCCTGACTGGAAAGAATTATGCAGCTGTTCAGCAAAAAACAATGCAAGCTCTAGCTTTGGTACAAGACATGACCTCCGGTAGCCTAGAGGAAAAAATAAGTCAAATGTATTCATATTAAAATAAATGAAACACTGATGGAGTATATCAACTAAAATAACAAAAGGCTGGAAAAAATGGAAGAAGCTTTAAACAGATATTCATATGTGGTGATACAACTGAAAAAATAAAAGTTCAAAATAAAGAAAAGACTGGTTGAATATGAGATTGCTTAAGAAGAGATGTTTAAAAAATAATAGAATTTGAGGACAGAGCACATAGGGAAAACCTGAGATTTTCTGCTGTACCAGAGAAGCTGGAAGAAACTGACGGTATGAATTTTATGAAAGCACAAATAAGCAAATGGACTGGTATTTCATACCAGGAATTGTTAATTGAAAGGGTATATTGTATGTATTTTCCAAACCTGTCCATGAGAAAGCACCCCAGAGATTTAATAGTAAAGATGCAATCTTACCAGCAGAAGGAGTTGATTCAGACAAAATTGTGGCAGAAGCACAAAGTACTAAAAGTGGGAGACAGCAGAGTATCTGTGGAAAATAATTACTCACTGTACACCAAGCAGAAGAGGAGTAAAGTTATTTCAGTGACCAGGGAATTTTGAAAAGCAGACATGAATTCAAACTGCTATACCCAACTATCTTCAGAATGTTCTTTCCTGGAGTGACAAAATAATTTGTGATCCAGAACACACTAAGGAGAAAATACAAAAGTTTATGTAACAAAAAGTGAGCTGTAAAACAGAAGGAGATTTTGCTTCTTGTTCTGGTAATAAAGGCCACAGTGAGACTGTACCAGTGAAATCTTTTCTAATGTTTCAATGAAAATACTTGAGAGACAGAAAAAAAAGCAATAGAGTTGAATAAAAGAACAGTGAGTATGTTGGGAATGAAGCAAAGACTAAACTTGGGAGATAGAGATAAATGGGAATAAAACCAGCAACCTGGAAATTGACAAATGTGGGGTTAAAAACATTAATTGTATTTGTGAAACATGACAGAACAAGAATATCTGGAAATATTGGACTTTTCTCACTTTGTTAAACTTGTAGGGGATTCTAAAGCATATGCCCTACTTCATGTCATTAATGTTGGAAGAAAACCTTGGCAAGGGGAAGAGGAGAGAGAAAATTACCTAGAAGTAAAATAAAATTGTGTTCTTAACAGTAGTATTTTTTTATAATGCATGATATAATCTGCATGTCATAGAGTAACATTTTCTCAAGTTATTTTCAAATGTAATGATGATACTAAAGTAAACAGGTGTCCCTGTTTGTTTTCGTTTACTCTTTCTTCTTGTTCAGTTTTAATAAATGTAGGCACTGCAATGTAAAACAAGAAGAAAAGTCTTGTCAAAACAGCATGATACAGGAACAATTGTTCTTTTTCTCATTGTCACATAGGGGAATGACTGGATTAAGGCTCTTGGCTTGATCTCGTAACAATTTTTAAGAGAAAGCAAATAAATAAAAAGAACTGTGAGTATAATAAAGCTTTCTTGTAGCAAATAAACAAATGCTTGTAGAAGCAACTCTGTATCTAGTTCTCATGTCTCCAAGGAGACAATCTGATAAGAGAAATAAAAACAGAATGCTTCTTTCTTTCAATGACTAGAAGATAATGTTTTCTGAAAGCATTCAAGTGTTTTTCCAATCTGGGAGAGTAATAAATATAAGACAAAGCCAGACAGCACTCAGTAGAAGCACAGGCTGTACCATGCATCTTAGCATGTATAACCTTCCTTGTAGGTAAACCCAAGTCTGCGAGTATGGCTGTCAGTTTGGGATAATTCTTCCTATTGAGGGTAAAACTTCAGTATTTGAAGATCATACAGTTTTTTTGCATTAATATTACATTAATAGGTTTTAGGGGTGCATTGGGTGTATTAGTATAGTAAAGTACTGTAAGATGTGACATCATAGGCTCAAATGAATATGACAAGAAACAACTGGACATGACAAGAAACAAATGTATTAAAGATCAACCTGCCAAATATTAGTGTATGCATGTAACACAAATGATGGAACTAGATACTTAATAAAAATGTTGTTACGCATAAAAAGTGGGAATAATAACTTTTTAACATAATGACACTTTCTATATTATCTTTAAATGTTAATGGTCTCACAGATATATACAAAAAAGAAAGAGTAGTGAACTATATTGAAAAATGTGGAGTGCAAATAGGTATGTTAATTAGACACATTTGAAAAGAACTGAACATGAATTTGATAAGGAAAGGTTTTCAGTACGGTTATTCAGCAGAATACCTGGAACCAAGTAGACGAGGAGTACTTATCTTAATTGTAAGAGGAACTCCAATAGTGATAGAAGAGGATAAAAAAGATAATAATGGTAGATTTGCAGTTTATGGGGATACTGGAAATGGAGGAGGATTACACTGGCATGTATTTATATTCCTATATTCCTACTATATGGGGCTTAAAAAAATTCTGGGAGAAATAATCAACTTTTAACAGGGAATATTACTTATAGGTGGGGACTGTAATTTGATTTGCAGCAGATGTGTTTAGGTGGCCCAGAAGGGAAAATATGACAAAGAAGGGAGATTTTTGAAGAAATTTATGAAAATATTTGGCATGGAAGATATAACTTCAGTTGTAGGGTTCAGGGTGAATTTACATATTAGTTCCCAAAATATAAAAATTGGGATAAGCTAGACAGAATTAACATTTCACAGGAACATGTGCATTTAATTTAAAGTTTTGATGCGCATCCAATAACTATTTCAGATCATGCACCAATAACAAAAATAAAAATGCAGTTTAATGAAATAGAAATGATACACTCAAGCTTTCCCACCTATCTGTTGCAAAGAGAGGAATTTAAGGAATTGGTAGTGGAAAATATTTGGGAGTTATTAGAGAATACAGAAAATTCCACTGAAGATATAGCTAGGGAGTGGATAAAATTAAAGTGGACTTTAAAAATAGGGTGGAAATAAAAGAAAGAGAGAGATATAGTTAAGGAGTAGCAATAATTACTTAGAGGGACTGACAAATGTTAAAGTATTTTAGAATAGGAGGAATCTCACAAAACAAGAAGAGGAACAACTGCAGAATGCTAAACAGAAAAAAAGGGAATATCTTGATAATAAGCACGAGTTTCAAAAGATTGCTGTTATGCAACTGTTTTTTTTTATCATAACTTCAGAGCACAAAAAGTTTTAGCATAAAGACTCAGGCAACAAAAAGTAGAAAGGATTGTCACCAAGCTGAGGGAACCTATAAGAAGGAATATAACAAGAGATCCTGTAGAGGTACTGGAAATATTTCAGAAATTTTATGAAAGTCTGTATAAAGCAGAGAAATATGGAAATTAAGTAAAGGTACAAATGGAAATGCTTATGGAAGAATTAAATATGCAAATGTTAAGGGTAGATGAGGCTCAATTACTAACAGGATAGGAGGAGATGAGATAAAAATGATGTATAACAATCCACAGGAAAGTCCCCAGGAATAGATGGTACTCCTCTATAACTCTCCTACATCCAGCTTTAATTTATACAGTTTCACACAACTAATTAATAGCTCCACACATTATAGCAAGACATCAAACTCCTTATTAGCCTAGATCCTAGAATCAGACCCTAGTAAATTTACCACCACAGGTACAATGGCAGACTATCTAAATGACCATCTCCCAGTCTGTACAACCGGACATCTTGTACATATCCACCTAAAGAGCATGTTTATAAAACAGCATATAACCTGTCCAATGTAAAATGGAAATATTGCTTACTACCCTATTATGTATTAACTGGAACATCTTAAAAATCCTGCTCTTACGTGATGTTGTAAATCAATTCAGTTCAACATTCCTGTACAGCCTAAATAGCATCACAACTCCAAATAATGCAATTTGGCTGTCCAAAAAGAGAATACAATGACAATTCAGGATAGAGAAAAAGCATGAAAGGCGAAAATATAAAATACCTCTATATGTCAAACATTTCAGAAAGATCTGCATTTGTAATAAAAAGCAAATAAATAAAGACACAAAAGCTATGCTATAACAACATTCAGAACAATAACATGACCCTAAAAAATGTTGTTCATCCATAAAATAAATCTTACATCCCAGCCAAAAATGTAACCAACCCCCCATACTAACTCACCACTCAAAACTGCAATAGAACTCAGCTTTTCTTTCATAGATAGTATAGCATTCCCCATCTAATTAAAACCCTGCAAACAACCATATATCACCACTTCCATTTTCACCTTCAAACCTGTATCCACATCCTATATAAAATTACTTTTAGTCAAGCTCAAGTCATGCTCTACTTCATCTGATGACCTTCCAAGTGAGTATCTTAGAATAGCTGCCACTAGCATTGCCTATCCTGTCTCGATCCTTATAAATAGGTCAGTTCAGAAATCCCACAATCCCTCTCTCTGGATAAAAAAAAAAACACCCATTATCCCTCCATAGAAGCTGCTTGTTTATGCAAAGGAAATTCAGCAGACATCACCAACTTTAGATGTATGGCAATCTTACCCCCCTTCCAAAATATTTAAAAAATATATTCAAAATAATTGCTAGACTATCTCCTACGAGAAGAACTCCTATCCCACGAACGACACAACTTTTGTATTTCCCATAGTACTAATACTTCACTTCTAACATTTATAAATACTGTCAGTAAGCTAGAGATAATGGCAAACTAGTCTCCTCCATATTTCTAGTCTTGTCTAAAGAAAGCCTTCAGCAACATTGGTCACAGCAAACATCTACTTCAAATGTCTGCATTAGGTCTATCTCATCCCACCCTTTATAGCTCAAAACCTACTTGTCCAATATATATCAGTCAGTAAAATGGCACTTCACTCTCTCTCCCTATCTCCCAGTCACCACTGGTCTACAACAAGGCTCTATTCTTGATCCCCTCCTCTTTAACATTCTCACCGTCAACCTACATACATTGACACAACAGGTCTCCCTAATACAATATGCAGATGACTCTGCACTCATAAGCACTTCTGACAACATGGCACATCTTCAAAAATAAAATACCCATGAAGCTGTAACAGCCACAGAAACATAGATTTGTAATTCAAATCTCATGCTCAACAGCCCCCCTCAACTTTTTTTCCTCAAATCCCTCTCTCATGAAAAAACAAAATATAAAATCCTCTTTCCTAATAATACAATTACTGAAATCACTTCTCATAGAAAATTACTAGGGATGATAGTGGATGACAGTCTTATATTTGGCCTGCTTATACAAAATTTCATTAAAACTCACAAAAAGCTAGGGTTGCTTTATTGAAACAAAACCGTTTTCACCAATGTGACTAAAACTACCCTTACCACTGCCTACCTTTTTCCCCATTACTTTATAGTGCTCCTATCCTTACTAACCTACAGGCATTACAAAAAGCAAAACTTGAACAATGCTACAATAAACTTGCACCAAATATCACTTTCAGAATCCACCACTGCATAAAATCTGAAACTGATAGAACTACCCCAACTAACATATACATAGCTTCTTACCAAATTTAAAATTATCCAGCATCCATCTGCTTGTCCAGCACTAAATATTATTTTACACAACTATGTTTCCATTTGGTCTTTACGATCCAATGACCAAAACTTCTCTCTGTCCACAAACCTATCAAATCTGCTGCCATGGACTGTACTCATACATGAACATCTTACCTAAATTCATCAAGTCAATATCCTCTCTCTAGTCCTTTAAAACCAGTCTGAAAGTTCTTGCTCAACCCCACTATGAACTATACTCCTCAATATGAACAGGTACCTGTTCATATCTTACACCTCCTTACTCTTCCTTCTTCATCCACTTCTTTACCTTCAATCAGTTTTTCTCCCCTACTCTCTTATCTAAATATGCCAGAATCCTGTTTTTATCTCACACTTCATATTGGAATGCCTGTTTGCATTATACTAACTTATCTTTTGTTTTCTCTAAACTGGCTAAATTTTCTCTAAATATTAAATCATTGTCATATAAGTTGCATCTGTTTTAACCAGTGTTGTTACATCATGCCTAATCTGGTATAATTATTTAAATTGTAGAAGTTCTTGTATTATTTTTGAAGGTTGTAAAATTATTGTTCTTGAATTTTTTTTTTTGTAATACTTTGGAGCTTTTCTTCTCTGGGCATCTGCTGAAAATGGGTACCACCACCTGCCCAGTTGAACATTTCTGGTAATCAAATGTCAATAGGTTCATAGGTTCATAGGTTGGTACTAGGCTATCGGCCTTGGGGCCTATACAAACCTAGCCATAACAATTCCCTGGTTATTTCTTCCCACAGTATTTACTTCCCTGGACCCCTGTCTATCAGGGCAACTGACGTGGTCCCTGGGGTGAATTTCCTATCTCCCATCCAATCATCAAGGTTCCTTTTGAAGACGGCCAAAGAGGCACACTGCTTGACATGTATGGGCAGTCTATTCCAGAGTCTGGGGAGTCTCTGAGTCAGGAACCTATCCCTCCAGCATGTTTTGTTCATAGTGATGACAAGGTTTAGATCCCTGAATCGTGTGTCTCTGAGGGATTGGGATTTCTTTAAATGTAGCATGTCCAACAGCTTTTGGTTTGACATGGCCTTGCATGTTAAGCAGAGATCGCCTCTGAGTAGACGATATGCAACAGAGTATAGGTGGAGTGTTTTACATTTTCAGCGTAGGGCATCTGTTTTAGGCCTGTGATTCTTTTAGTGAGGTATTTCTGTGGCCTTTCCAGTTGTTGCAGATGTCTTGAGAGGTACATACCAAATGGGGAATTGTATTCTATAATGGGTCTAATGAGGGATGAGTACAGTGGGACAATGACCTCCTTTTTTCTGGATGAAAAGCCCTTAGTGATGAGGTGTGCCACATAGAAGGATTTTCTGACTGTTGTGGTGATGTGGTTATCGAAGGTGAGACAACTGTCCACCTGTGACCCTAAGTCTCTTATCACACTTTCGGTGTTTAGTGCACTGCCACCTATGTGGTAATTCATGGGTACATGTTTTTTTCCCAAAGGGGATAACTATACATTTCTTGGCATTAAGCTTGAGCCCATGGCTGTGGCACCAAGCATCTGTTTCTGTAAGGCCCTTTTGTAGAATATCCACATCATTTGGGGATTCAATAATGGCTTCCAGTTTGCAGTCATCTGCATTTGTTAGCCAGAGTCCCTTAGCTTTGGCCTGTACTTCAGAGAAGTAGATGCTAAATAAGACCGGTCCCAGGGCTAAACCCTGAGGTGCTCCACTTGTCACTTGTCTGGAGCTGGATTTGGAGTCAACTACTTTTACAGTGTGGGTTCTGTCAGTAAGCCAGTTGGCAACCCATCGAGTGATGTTGGGATTAATGCCCAGCTTATTAAGTTTATCTATGATTCCAGCGTGGGTGATGATGTTGAAGGCCTTGGCAAGGTCCAGATAGGCTGTGTGGACCTCCTTACCCTTTTCCACGGCTCTGGAGACTGATTCGAAGAAGTCATTCAGGTTCAGGAGACAAGATCACCCCTTCAATAATCCAAACTGCTTGGGGTCTAGTGTTTGAAGGTTGCCAATGTCTTTGTTTATAAGTTCCATGATAATATGTTCCATGGCCTTGCAGATCAGGCTCGTCAGTCTGATGGGGCAGTAGTTCCCAGGATCCAAGGTGGATACCCCCTTGTGGAGTGGGATAACTGTAGCTGTGTGCCACTCAGTGGGCACAAAGTCTGGGGTGAGGCTATGATTAAACATGACACTTAGGTGAGGTGCCAGTTCATTTTGTAGTTCATGTAGTACACAGCCTGAGATGTTGTCTCGTCCCATGGATGCTGTATTCTTAGCTTTGGAGACTGCGTTTTTTACCTGTGTAGCCATTATTACCAGAATTTGACAATCTTTCGGTATGAGATGGGCCATTTAGGGGGTGAGAGGGGGGTGAAGTTTGCACTGAATCGATCTGCCAGGATATTGGCAATATCCTTGGGATCAGTATATGTAATGCCATTCTGTTGTAGCTCAGAGCAGATCTGAGCATTGCCATTTAGATTCTTGACATAGCTATAGAATGCCTTTTGGCTATCTTTGGAATCTTTGGTAATTTTATTTTCGTAACTAGCTCTGGAGGATTTTATGAGGATCTCAGCTTCTTACTGATGCTGGAAGGGTGTTTTTTGCATCGTGGGATTTTCCTCTTTTCTACAACAGTTTCTTCATTTTGTTGTAAAGTTTGTTTATGGCAAAGGATCACCAGATTGCCCTCCATTTTTTGAATGAGAGCATCTTGGTTCTATTGGGGATGGCACGATTCATGGATGAGTGGATGTGCTTGGACAGTGCCTTAGTGTAGGATTAAGCAGACGAACTTTCAGTTCCCATCTGCATGGGTGTCATGAAGTTTGTCACTTCTGACTTGAGTAGCATGAAGTTGGCTTTGGAGAAGTTTTTTTTACAGAGATTTCCTTACTTGGGGGGGGTGGGGTTCTGACGTGGACGTCAAGGGTGATTAGCTTATGGTCAAACCTGACCAACGATGGGGTGACCATAGGTGTGGAGCATCAATTTCCAATGTTGGTAATGACCAGATCTAGGATATTAGAGCCACTGGTGGGACTAAGGATTAGTTGATCCAGGGCATTGGAATTTATGAATTCCAAGAACCATTGGGCAAAGGTGTTGGTACACGTGTAGTTTTCCCAGTTAATGGCAGGGTAGATGAAATCAACCGGTATTAGGGTGTTTGGTTATATCTTAATATTTTCCAGTATGTTTAGAAAGGTGTAGTGAGAATCTTGGGCCATGGTGGGTGATATGTAGCAAACTACAATTTGGATTGCAGTCTTTCCTAGTGTTAGTTGCACCTGGAGAATTTCAGACACATTGGTTTGAGCAACTAGCCTGGGGTTGTGAATATCCTTGGTGAATATGGACCCTCCTCCACCTTTAGTGTTTTGGTCCTGGTTTGGTGGCCAAAAAGTGTGGCAGGAGTTGTAGCCTGGTATTGCAGGGGTGCTCTCTGGAGCCTTGAACCAGGTCTCAGATACTGTACAGATATCGATATTCTCCATTTTTAGGAGTGCCTCGAGAGACTGTATTTTGAGGTTTAGACTTCTAGCATTGAGTAGCATTACCTTCAGATTTTGCATGCTTGTACCTGTTACAGTGGTGGTTTTGTCCTTTGAACTTTGCCAAAAAAGGCACTATAGGGGTGGCAAGAGCCTTAGCCAGTGACCTGAATCCCAGAGGCGACAGGTGCAGACCATCTCTGGTAAAGCATTGTGGTCTGTCGATCATGTCTTCCCAGGCAGACAGACACTGGATCCCCCTTTGAATGACACCACAAGCTTAGCCAATTGCTGAAGTCAATCATTTTGTCCTTATACTGTGGTATCATTTTAGGTGAAGGCAGGATGCAGGGCTAGGGTCATACCTGCCTGGGCCACATGATCTGAGAGCTCTTCCATGTCTCTTTTCATGTAGTCCAGGGAGGTATGGCTCAAGTCATTCACTCCAACATGGACAATGACAGAGTCATATTTGTACTTGTTGTGGAGTGACTTGAGTGCATGCATTATGTGGCGGATCCTGGCACCCAACAGGCAGCTGACTGTAATTTTCTCTTTGTTCAGCCTGGTGGATGGGACATCAGTGTGCCTGACTATAGAGTCACTTATGACTAAAGTGTTGGGTACGCTGTCTTGCCTTAGGGGCTGTTGTTGGGTGGCACACTGGTGTTATGAGCTATGTGACACTTTGTTTGTGATTGGTGTTTGTTTGTGTTTCAGCTTAGGAGGTCCTTGTTGCTTGGGCAGGTTACTGTTAAGGGCCTCCACATATGTGGGTTTAGTGTTGCTATGTGTGGGTGTTGGTGGTGTGGGTTTAGAAGGGCTATGTGTTGCTTGAGGTGTAGTGCAGGTGTTAACCTACTCCTCCTGATTGTCTAGCACAATCTTGGGAGGACAGAGCTTTGCTTCCAGTTTGGCTATGTTCATAGGTTCATAGGATCATAGGTTCATACTAGGCAATCTGCCCTAGGGCATTTATAGGCCTAGCCAGAGTGTGTTTGGCTTTCGCCACCCATTTTAAATGAATTTTGCTATGCCCTTTTTCGAAGTTAGTATACTGTGCCTCTGTCTAACAGTGACACAGAAGTGATACCCGGGGTAAACCTACAATCTCCCATCCACTCATCAAGATTCCTCTTGAAGAGAGTCAATGAGGGACTCTGCCTAACCTGGGCTGGGATTTTATTCCAGAGTGAAGGGAGCCTCTGGGTTATGAACCTGTCCCTCCAGCATGTCTTATTTATTTCAGTGCTGTGGTTCAAGTCTCTCGAGCGCGTAGCTCGATGGGATTTGGATTTTCTAAGGTGCAGCATGTCCATTAATTCCGGGTTGGACATGGCTTTATACGTCAGGCACAGATCACCTCTGAGCAGGCGGTATGCCACTGAGTAGAGCTGGAGTTTCTTTAACCAGGCAGCATATGGCATCTGTTTGAGCCCTTTGATCATCTTGGTGAGGTACTTTTGGGGTCTTTCCAGTTGCTGCAGGTGTCTGGTAAGGTACATCCCAAAAGGGGCATTGTACTCAATTATGGGCCTGATGAGGGATGAGTAAAGAGGCACGATGACCTCCCCTGATCTAGATGTGAATCCCTTCATGATTAGGTGGGCTATATAAAATGTTTTTCTAACCACTTTGGCCACGTGGTTGTCAAATGAGAGATTGCTATCAACTTGGGTCCCCAGGTCCCTAATTACTTCTTCTGTACTTAATGGATTACCACCTATGTGGTAATTTGTGGGCACTTTGTTTTGCCAAAGGGATGACTATACACTTTTTGGCGTTTAGCTTGAGGCCATGCCTCTGGCACCAGTTGTCTGTTTCTATGAGGCCCTTTTGGAGGATGCTTGTGTCGGCTGGAGAGTCAATTATGGTGCCCAGTTTGCAGTCATCTGCGAACCTGGTCAGCCACAGTCCTTCTGTGTTGGCCTGTACCTCCGAGAAATATATACAGAACAAGAGAGGTCCCAGGACTGAGCCTTGTGGGATGCCACTTGTAACTGGTTTGGAGTCTGACATGGCTCCAGCAATTCTAACCATGTGGGTTCTGTCCTTGAGCCAGTTTGCAACCCATCTAGTGACACAGGGGTTTATATTTAAGCTGGTGAGCTTATCTATAATGCCCGAGTGGGGTATTGTATCGAAGGCTTTTGTGAGGTCCAGGTAGGCTGTGTGGACCACCTTCCCCTCGTCAATGGCCTTGGTGACTGTTTCAAAGAAAGCGACCATGTTTAAGAGGCAGGATCTGCCCTTAACAAAGACAAACTGGGTAGGATCCAGTGTCTGTAGGTCCCCAATATCTTTATTTATGAGGTCCATGATGATCCTTTCCATAGCTTTGCAGACCAAGCTAGTCAGGCTTATGGGGTGATAGTTTCTAGGATCTGTTGAGACACCACCTTTGTGGAGAGGGACCACTGTTGCTGTACTCCACTCTTTAGGTACATATCCTGTAGTAAGGCTGAGATTGAACAGTAGTTTTATGTTTGGGTTTAGCTCTTCTTGGAGTTCATGTAGGATGCAGCCCAGGACACCGTCTGGTCCCATTGATACTGTGTTTTTTGCTTTGGAGAGGGTAGCTCTTACCTGAGCATCTGAGATGTCAGGGGGGCAGCACTCTGCTGGGATAGATATTTGCCATTTTGGTGGGGAGGGGGTGGAGAAGTTTGCGTTGAACCTGTCAGCTAGGATGTTGGCAATGTCTGTGGGTTTGGTGTAATTTTTGTCATTTTGGACTAATTCTGAGCATATCTGGGAATTCCCACCCAGGTTCCTAACATAACTAAAGAAAGCCTTGTGATTATCCTTAGTGTCCTGTGCAATTTTTCTCTCAAAGCTGGCCTTAGATAATTTCATGAGTGCCTGTAGTTTTTTGCTAATACTGATCAGAGATGCCTTCCCATTTTGGGATTTTGCTCTATCATGTAGTAGCTTCCTCCTTCTATTGTATAGTTTGTTTATGGCTGGGGTCCACCAGACAGGACATGAGTGCATCTCTTGCAGTAGTGTTGGCTGGTGGGAGAAGAAGGTTGTCTGTGTACATGAGGCAATTGCTGCATTGCCCCAGTATGCCCAGATTCACAAGGTGGACAGGAGAAATCACCAGAAGCTGACCCTTGGACTTGCCTGGTTTGGTGCTATTTTTTTTTTTTGTAAAGTACAAGAGCTGTTTTCCCTTACTTTAGCAAGGTACATTGCAATTATAGGCTGTTTAGTGCCTATGAGTAATTTCTCCTTATTAACAAGGACAGTTGAGTGCTTGTATCAGTTTAAGACTTCCTAGTGCTTTCCAACAGGTTTTCAAGCAAGTGCTAGTCTAAGGGATGCTTAAAGGTAAGATGAAAAAAAAATGGTTTATCCTAAACACTGCAGTGTGCACTAGAGGAGTTAGATGTGAAAGTAGGTAACTTAAGTTTTACCTGTCTAAAAAGTTTTAGTGTTGAGTGACTATTTTTAAACCAGTAAGATAGATTGAAAGGGGGTGGTCACTTTTGTATTCTGGTACTATGAAATACAGTAGGCTGGCCAATAAATTTAAATAGTTGAAGGGGAATGATTTCACAAAGTGATAATTCTGTGCTAACTCATACAAGCCAGTAAAAACCGAGAGAAAATGAGATATATGGTCAAATTAACATAAGGGGAAGGCAACTAGAAAGACAGTGGTGTTTAAGAACACTACAGCAACTGGATGGGATGGTGGGGAAAAAATTTCTGCCTGACTCACAAGAGACAGAGCTGTGGTCTCTTTTCAAGTTTTAATATGCAGTTAAAAGCAGAATACAAATAAAACAGAAGGTAAATAAAACAAATCACAGTATTAAAAATAGAAAAAGGCAATAAAGTAATACAACAAATAAGCAAACTAACCTTTCCCTCACAGCAAAGTGTAGCAGAGTCTGGGTGTGCCTTTCTAGTAAAGCTCTGAAATGTTTTATTTTACCCCTTAAATACAATGTTTAGTTTCTAGCTCCACCCCCTCAGTTCACAGATGATTAACCTTAACTGACCTGTTCTATTGACCTGTACTAAGTGAAATAAATAAATAAATGCAAGAAATATGTAGGAGGCTCTAGTAAATACAGAGAAGGAAAACAAGAAGTTAAAATCTGTAATGTTTTAGTTTATATAAACAGGCAGTCTCTGAGACAGATGTTTTAGTTGAAAGAAAATGTAAATTTACAATAATAAAAATGTATTTCTTGTCCGTGGAACATATTTGTGTCCTCTTTTTGTTGCTTATAGGAGAAAGTCTTACATGACACAGAGAGTGTCTCATAAAACCGATATCTAGAGTTAAACCATTTATTGTTAGACAGAATTACTGTGTTAACTTAATCTCCATTGTTCTTCTTTCAAAATGTCTACAGAAATATCCTTGAAGAACCACAACTGTCATATCTGATACAGAATGATCAGACTGAGAAATGTGGTGAAGCTGGATCAGTCATTTTGCATGTAACTCTGTGTCTATAGGCATTCATCCTTGTTCTGAGTGGTTAGCTGGTCTCAGCTATATAATCTCTCCCTAGACATTTCCTGCATTTGATTACATAAGCCATATTTCTAGATGTGCATGCTAATAAACCCTGTTTTTTTATAACTTTTGTTCTGTGAAGTTGCTATTTTGGAAGTAGCCCATATCATTTGACATGCTTTGGACATTGGATTGTTGTAGGGTTTTGTGTCATCTTAGACTATACTCTGCCTTGATCTAAGTGTGCATCTCACAAGAAGATCTTTAGATTTGGTGGTTGTTTAAATGCTAGTAGTAGATGCACTTGAAAATGATTCTTTACTTGTCATCCTAACTGAACATTGGTTGGAGGTCCATTATGACTTTGTATTTTTTTTAATTCCCAATGATATGTTGTTACTAGTGGAACTGTATTACAGGGATCCCTTCCTCTCTTTACAGTGAAGCAACTGTTCCTATGGTAGCTGTACAGCTCTGTCTACTGCCCTGTCACCACTCCCTAGCAAAGTGACCTTGAGCAAGCATGGCATCTTTAGGTGTGCCAACTATGTGGTGTTATTGAAGTGCTTGACTGTAAATAACTGACTTTTTTGTGAGGCTGGTATAATTACTGCTTCTGTATAGATATATCTATCTAATCTGGTTTCCTGTAGACATGTCTGTAATGTCCCACTCTGTATAGTAACCTTAGTATCAAAGAAGGATGCACTTGAGATCGAGTACTCCATGGGCAGTTTAGAAGATGGGTGGATTCTGTTGAGTCTTTGTTTGAATTCTTTGACAGAGTCATGTCCAAATTATAAATAAAATGGAAATAAATGAGTAGTCTGTGTGTGCAGTGTTGTCGAAATTCCTCTTCTTGGTTTCCCTGAAAAAGTTTGCACATTGTGGCATCATTCTGTTTCCCCTGCAATGCCAGTAATCTGCACTTAATGTTTTCCATTAAAAATGAAGTACTTACTTAAGTACAAGAGAAATCAGATAATCACAATATTACTCCAGCTACCATGAGAGAACTTATAACAATTACTCTGACACACACAACTTTAATTTTCCCTCTTAAATTATCCAGTTAGGAAGAGAAGAAATTGATTTTATATCAGTTGCAAGAGTTATGGGTAGGCCTGATGCTTCATAGGTCATTGTTGAACTCTTTACATGACATTGACGATATAATGCATAGAGTATATGAAGAACTTTCAAAGAAAGTGGGCTTTTCTCTTTGAGAAAGAAAACTTTGTGACTAACAAAAATTTTATGAAATTCATATTATGTCCTAAAACTAGCAAAGAAAAATGTATAAAATAGCTGGGCAGGTTGGACTTTGCCTTTGCTTTGAACCATTGCAATGGATTCCTAGACATAGCTGTAGAAGATGTCTTTGTATGACGTACCTGGACTTAATTCATATATTACGGCATGAAAAAAAAGACATAAATGGTAGGGTGGCAGCAGGCATATCCTGCATTAGAAACACCAGAGTGGTGCACAAATAACTGGTTGTTGGAGGTAGGTTGTGTAGGAAAACATTTTAAGTTTCCACTGCATTTATTAAGTCCAAGGTAGGGAAAATACTCCTATGGGGTAAAGGAGTACAACCAATAAATAAAGCAAAACACTACAGAATACATTACTATGTACATAAATGAGCCTGAAGAGTCTTTTTCAGTCTGTCATTAACAGTACTTAATTATTTCATATAAATGAACAAACAAACACATAAAAATGTACTAGCAACATATTATGCCTAAAATACTACATGTACAAAGCTTTTGTAACTGCAATTATCCTTTTGGTAACTATGCATTCAAAACAGACTTTTCCCTGTTATATAGACCATACACAGACTTTGCCCTGTTATATAGACCATACAATATTGCTTAACTGAAATGAAAATAAGATGCTTAGAAAAATAAATAACTGAATGATGCCAAAAAGTTTGAAACAGACCATCTAATTAGCTTTGACATCCTTTGACACTTATTCAGGCTGGATAGCTTAACAGTGTTCATCAAAGCAGGTGCTTTGCTTTGCAGATCACAGCATCTGTGGTTAAATAATTAACAGGACTTCAAAGGTCATTCAAGATGAAATTACATGTCAAGTAGCTCTTTGCATGTTTGTTCTAAAATAAAAGTCCACCTCACTATAGATTTGTCCTGGCCATAGATTTCTTCTGAACCTGGCAAAACTCAACAACATATCTAATTAAAGAACAAAATATTCTGCTGCATGTACTTTGTAAATGAGGGATGTGATTACGCATTCATAGAAAAAGCAATCAAGAATAGACTGCACACACACTTTAAAAATGTGCTAATCTCTCAACTAATTAGCTGTGTGAATGAAAAGTACTCAGTACCCTTCTGTAGGGTATAATTAAGCAGATGTAATATGTTACATATGTGTTACCTGGGAGATGAACAAAATAAGCATGGTTGTCTTAACTTAGGTATGAAACCCAAAGTCAAAGCATTGTGTAGATCATATTCTCTATAACCTTAGCTATTACACTTTGTAAAACGGGTTTACAGCAGCTTCAGATGTTTTTTACCAAAGCTTTGAATTATTTTAGTCTATATATGGTTATATATTTCCTGAGCATACATAGTAAAAGTATTTGATATTTAATACACAGATTTCCGAGCAATTTAGAGTGAGGTGGCATTTGAAATATTATGGCTCCTTATTCTAATACCTGGAAATTAAACACATTCTTCTTGCTGTGACTGAGGTGCAGGATCACATTAACCAAGGATTGAGTACTAGATAAATTATTTTTCTAGACATTTCTAGGGTGTCTACTTTAAGAACTCATTCCACACTGTACTCAAATGCTCTAATTCAGAATGTACTGTGTAATACATTAACCTAGTCTTCTATTACATCATCTACAATATGCAGGGAGACAACTAGAAAACCAGATGTAGTAGTCCATAAAAAGAAGACAAAATTCGCATTGATTACTGAAATCGCTACATCCAGTGCTTACAGTGTCTTACGTACAGAGAGGCAAAAATTCATAAAGTACCAGGATTTGCAGGCAGAAATGATGGCAATGTGGAAGAAAAATACCCAGACAGTTCCAGCAGTAGTAGTAGGTGCAACAGGTCTTATTAAAAAACATTTACAATTATACTTAATATATGTTACAGATGCATGTAAATTGATATGAATTGAAGGAGTCATTACTGGGGACATTGTGGGTGCTGCAAAGACAACTTCTGGCTAACATTAAAGATTGAAACAAAACTAATTTCATGAACTTTAATTATACCTTGCCTTGGGAATGGGGTCCATTCCCATCATGGTATTAGAAACCCAAAAGGCTTGGATAAATTAAAAAAGTGGGAGAGATATGTGGAAAGAAGGATATTCAGCCAGTTCCCATAGTAGTAGGAGCATTGGGTCTCATAAAAAAGAATTTGCAGTCATATTTAAGTATATTACCAATACATGTAACTCCATATGAACTGCAGGAGTCAGTTCTGGGTACATTGTGTGTGCTGTGAAGATTACTTTCAGCAAACATCAGAGATTGAAACAATACTAATTTTATGAACTTTAATCATACTTTGACTTAGGAAAGGCTTGAGGAAATTAAACTGAGACATTGTCAACTTAGCAAACATATCAAGTCACAACCACTGTTTGTTACTTCACTTTTTGTGAAAATGCATTATCCTGCCTGGTTATACATTTAATATTTTTGTGAAAATGCATTATCCTGCCTGATTATACATTTAAAATACAAACCATTACATGCATTTGTATTACTAGCTATGCAATACTTTGCCTAAGTGATACTCCCTACTTAATTTCCTAACTAATATTATGTTCCTCCACATATATAAATTCAACCATATAGTTGTCTATATTCAAGTGTTTAAAGTCGTATTCTACTTGATACTATGTATATATTTTTGTTTTCACATTTTTATCCTGTAAATGTGTTAGCATTCATTTTTTTTAATCAATTTTGTTTATAATTTCTATTACTTGTGATAATTTGTAAGTAAGCTTAAACTGGAGCTTTTCTTCCCGGGCTTCCACTGAAAATGGGCACTATCCCAGTCAGACCATCCCAGTAAACTAATGTAAAATAAAATAAATACATTTGTGGTAACATTGAATTTATGGGTCTTTTTTACTGTGTTGTTACATTAGGATTAATATGGGTTTATTCAACTTGTGTCAGCAGGTATCTCCCTATTGAAATGTCAGCACGCAAAAAGCCGAGTGCTGACAAGCCAAAAAAAAAAAAAAGACCAAAAACACAGGAGAACAGTGAATTTCAGAAATCATTTTTCACCTTTAAACTTCTTTTTGCAAGGGGTGGCAAGGCCACCCTGCAGTCCCCCATGTGGGGGACAAGCCCCTGCCTCCCCCAAACGTATATACTAACAACTCTGAGATCATCAAACCTCAGAAAAAAGGGAATACTCTAAGAAATGGCATTTCAGACTTAGTATATGTAAGCCCACTTTTTTGCCCCTTCAGTTTCTATATTTCAGGACTTGCTCTAGCAGGTCTCAACAATTCATAGGTTCATAGGAGGTTACTAAGCTAATGACCCTAGAGCCATTACAAGCCTAGGTTCATAGGTTCATAGGTAGGTTCATAGGTAGGTACTAGGCTATTGGCCCTAGGGCCTATACAAGCCTAGCCAAAAAGGTACCCTGGCTTTCGCCACCCAAGAAAATTATTTTCCTGTGCCCCTGTCAAGCAGAACCACAGAAGTGCTCCCTGGGGTGAATTTCCTATTACCTATCCAATCATCAAGATTTTTCTTGAAGAGTGCTAATGAGGAGCTCTGATTGATATAGATAGGTAGTCTGTTCCAGAGTATGGGAAGTCTCTGGGACAGGAATCTATCCCTCCAGCATGTTCTGTTTATTGTGGTGAAAAGGTTTAAGTCCCTAGAGTGTGTAGCTTGGAGGGATTGGGATTTCTTTAAGTGGAGCATGTCCAACAGCTCTGGGTTTGAGATAGCTTTGTATGTTAGGCAGAGATCGCCTCTGAGTAGGCGATATGCGACGGAGTAAAGCTGAAGTTTTTTGAGACGGTCTGCGTAAGGCATCTGTTTGAGGCCAGTAATCCTCTTTGTGTGGTATTTTTGTGGCCTTTCCAGTTGTTGTAGATGTCTTGTGAGGTACATACCAAAAGGGGCGTTGTACTCTATAATGGGTCTAATGAGTGATGAATAGAGGGGAACAATGACTTCTTTTTTTCTGGATGAGAAACCTTTTGTGATGATGTGTGCCACATAGAAGGATTTCCTGACCACTGTGGCGATGTGATTATCAAAGGAGAGACTACTGTCCACCTGTGTCCCAAGGTCTCTTATCACACTTTTGGTGTTAAGTAGACTACCTCCTATGTGGTAGTTCATGGGTACACAGTTTTTACCAAAGGGGATGAAAATGCAATTTTTGGCATTGAGCTTGAGACCATGTCTTTGACACCAGGCATCTGTCTCAGTGAGGCCCTTTTGTTGGATGTCCACATCGATAGGAGTTTCAATTATGGCTCCTAGTTTGCAGTCATCTGCAAATTTAGTTAGCCAAAGACCTTCTGTGTTAGCCTGTACTTCAGAGACATAGATACCAAACAGGAGAGGACCCAGGACTGAACCCTGTGGTACTCCACTTGTCACTGGTCTGAAGTCTGATTTGGAGTCTGCTGCTTTCATGGTGTGGGTTCTGTCAGTAAGCTAGTTGGCAACCCATCTTGTGACATAGGGATTTATACCTAGTTTAGTGAGTTTATCTATAATTCCAGAGTGGGGGATGGTGTCAAATGCCTTGGCAAGATCTAGACAGGCTGTGTGAATGCCTTACCCTCATCTATGGCTTTGGTGACTACTTCAAAGAAGTCTATCAGGTTTAGGAGACATGATCTGCCTTTTACAAACCCAAACTGTGTGGGGTCCAGAGTTTGGAGATCTCCAATGTCTTTGTTTATGAGTTCCATGATGATACGTTCCATGGCCTTGCAGATGAGGCTCTTCAGGCTAATGGGGCAGTAGTTCCCGGGGTCTGTTGTGGCCCCCCCCCCTTTGTGGATTTAGCAATATTTATTCAAAGTTGCCCCAATTGTTGGTGGTTAGGTGAGCGAAGTTTACAGAGGTAAGGGTCAATGGTAGTTAATACTGACTCCCTATGTCCAGGAGGGACATGGGCACCACCCCAAGTGTGAAATTTGTGGTCACTCATCCATTGATCTAGGTTGCATTTGAAGAGGGTCAGGATGGGTCTCTATTTCCCGTAAAATGGAGCATGGTCCAGAGAAGTAGCAGTCTCTGAGAGATGTATCTATCTCTCTAGCATGACCTGCTCATGTTAGAGGCTAGGTTAAGATCCATGGAGTAAGCGACCCTCCTGCAGATTGATTTACAAATGTGTAGCATTTCCATCAGCGTCAGGACAGATACTGCCTTGTAAGCCAGACACAGGTCACTCCTTAGCAACCTGTAGGACAAAGAATATGGTGACACCACTTTCAATCATTCTGTGTAAGACTTGTTTTGTATACATACCTCTCAACTGTACAAATGTTTGCAGAGTGTCCAGATTTTTGCCTCATATTTTTGGTCTATTCCTCATAAAATTTGTGATTTTCTGGATTTTTTTGGCAAATCAATGAGGATTAAATTCACTAAATAACAGTCATTTGCGTTTCAGAATTTATATCCTTCAGAAAATGCATGGTAACACAAGACCTTTTATTCTAGCAACTTTCTAAGTTTACAGGAGGAGTATTTAAAATTTGTCTCTATTTTTGAGGCTTTGTCTCCCCATTATTTTTGTCTTTGTCCAGATTTTGTGTGCTAAGAGGTTGAGGGCTCTGTTTGTTTCCCCTGTAATTTCTTGGTGAGAAACCTCTGTGGTCCCTCCAGTTGTTACAGGTGTCTGGTGAGATACATGCAAAAAGGCTATTGTGCTCAATGACTGGTCTAATGAGAGCAGAGTATAATGGAATTATAACATCCTTTGATATGGATGTGATGCCTTTACTTATAATATGTGCCACATAGAAGGATTTCCTTACTACTGAGGATATGTAGTGGTCAAAGTTCAGATTCCTATCAACCTGAGTACCCAAATCACATACCACTGGGTCTACACTTAGGGGTGTGCTGTCTATAATGTAATTACCAGGGATGTCAGGTTACCCAAAGGGAAAAATAATGCATTTTTTTGCATTTAGCTTTAATCCGTGGCTTTGGCACCAATCATTTGTCTGTGTTAACCTTGTCTGTAGTATATTAACATAATTGGGGGACTCGATGATTACTTTCAATTTGCAATCATCAGCGAACTTGGTCAGCCAAAGGCTGTCAATGTTTTGCTGGGCTTCTGGGAAATAAATTCATAACAGTAAGGGGCCCAGCACAGAACCCCATGGTCCTGTGGTTTTGTTAGAGGTGATGTAACCCACTTTGACAGTATGTGTCCTGTTAATGAGCTGGTTGGCGACCCATCTGGTCGTGTAGAGGTTAATTCCCAGTTGGGAGAGTTTGTCTATAATACCTGAGTAAGGGATTGTATCGAATGGATTAGATAGGTCAGGACAGGTGGTATGCAATGTTTTTCCCTTGTCCAGGGCCTTGGTGACTTTCTCAGTGAAGTCAACCATGTTTAATAGGCATGATCTACCTTTAACAAATCCAAACTGGGTTGGGTCCAGAGTTTGGAGATTACCTATGTCCTTATTAATAAGGTCCATAATGAGTCTTTCCATGGCCTTGAAGATGAGGCTAGCCAAACTTATGGGCCTATCATTTCCAGGGTCATTTGATGGCCCCCCTTTGTGAAGAGGGATTACTGTTGCTGTCCTCCAGACTTACAGACATCACAGATATAGCCAGGTCACACACTGTAGTTAACAGGGATCCAAGTGGGTCTGCTAGGTCATGTTTTAAGTTGTTTAAAAGGCAAATTGGGATGTTGTCTGGTCCCACTGATGCTGTGTTTTTGACCTTGGAGAGCACTGAGATTACCTGCTCTCTTGAGATAATAGGCTGAGGAATGGTGGCAGGTATACTTTGGGGGATGACTGAAGAGGACAGGGAGGTTAAGTTTGCTTCAAATCTGTCATCTAGCAGATTAGCTATTACCTCTGGTTGAGTATGGGTGATGCCATCAACAACCGGTTCAGTGCACAGTTGTGTATTGCTTTTTAGATTTCATACATAGTTAAATAATGCCTTGTGATTATCCTTAACTGGGGAGGCTATGTTTGCTTTGTAATTAGCTTTGGAGGACTTGAAAAGATCACTAATTTATTTGTTTAAGCTAGTGAGGGATTTCTTCCTCAGCTCTGTTAGTTCCCTCTTGTTCTTGGGCATTAGTTTCTTTCTGTTGTTGTATAGCCTGTTTATATGGGTCTACTTGAGATAACCAAAATCTCAGTAGACTGAAATTCATAACACCGAGACCAGAAACGCGAAGTTTCACATAAGCGAAACTTCACAATAACAATGTTCTGAAGACTAAATGTCTGAATGTCTGACAGTCCAAGCTGAGCAGAACAGGAAATCTGCTCATGTGCATGCTGTAGTGCAATCTCGGAGTTGGTATCTTTAATTAGCAGGGAGTTTGGGGGGGTGCAGCCCCCATGGGGGTATAGGGGTGACGTAGCCCCCCTGCAAAACACATTATAGTGTAAGCTACATAGGGTGGTTTAATTTAAGTATCCATTATGAATATTTATGTTGGTACTATAGAGACTATCATGAATATTCAGTGTAACTTTTTAAGGGTTTGGATTTATTGGTTGTTGGGCAGAGTCTGTGTGAGGTCATATAGGTAGTTTGGATTGGAATGTGTTAGTTTGCTTTTACAATGGTCTTGTTTGGTGTCTTTGTTTTGTTGAACAGGGGGTAAGTCAATATTTACTTTTGTCGGTGTTATGTGTGTCGGGTATGTCAGGTATTAGTTTTTTGGGATTTACATGTTGTGGTCTTGGTGTTATGAATTTCAATCTGGTGAGATTTCAGTTATCTCAAGTAGACCTGTTTATACTAGGGGTCCACCAGTGTGGCTTGTTTTTTTGGCAAGACCTGGTTTTAATACGGTCAGGTACAGATGATTCTATACAGCTGCTTAAGTGGTTGTACAGGGTATTGGTGTCCTCTTCTGCATACAAGTCTGTGTTATCTGCATTTGAGGGGGCTTTTAAACTTCTTATACCATAATTAGTAGGACGTAGTTTGTCTTTGAAAAATTTGTAAGCGTTTTTGAACTTGATGGGGTATCTGGTCTTAAAATTATATTGAACAAGACTGATTTATGGTCTGATCTAACAGGGAGGACATCACACGAGTGTGTGTGTGTGTGTGTGTGTGTGTGTGTGTGTGTGTGTGTGTGTGTGTGTGTGTGTGTGTGTGTGTGTGTGTGTGTGTGCTGACAACCTGTTTAGCATTTGATTTTTCCTTATGTGAGAGTCTTATCTCCAGTTTCATAGGGTAACTACATCTCTGACATAAAGTACTTGTTTGTTTCAGAAGTAAGTGGTTGTCAGTATACATGAGACAATTGCTATATTGCCCTAGGATGCCCATGTCTATCAGGCTGGCCAGAAAGATGATAGGAAACTGTCCATCCATGATAGCAGGCTCTTACTGTATGTTTTATTAGGGAAGTGACTGATTTAATTTGATAAGCCTGTTCTGGTAGCACCAAGAGTACAAGAAGGACCTATACTTTGTGTAGGCTAAGGTTGATCAATAAGGCAATGCTGTTCAGTGTGTAACTGAGGTGCTCCTAGAGTAGCAGAAAAGCACAGAAGGGTTTCACTGACAGCTGTTTAGGGAAAAACTGAGCTTCTAGGCTTTTGTGTCTAAACAGGGCACAAAGAGCAGCACTGTGCAAATGCAAGGCTTAAATATGAGCAAACAGAAAAAAGTTTTAAGCTAACTACCAATCAGAAAAGCACACAATAATAAGCAATCCCCAATTCAGTCAGGTTAGATCAGCATATTTCTACCACAAAGGTGGAGAAAAGCACCTTCTTAATGTAGAATAGCTGGTTTGAGGCCCAAGTGTAAAACTACCTACAACAGCCCTACAGCTAGCACATACAACATAATACAGTGCAATTAATCACTTAAAGCAGCAGCAGACAGTACAGTTTTTTTAAACTGCTAAATTATAGTCATCGTATATAAGAAGTGCAAAAAATACTTAGAGCCCTTTTATGTGCTTCCCAGTTTAGATAGACCAGGTAAGCACCTAGTGCCACTAGATGAATAATCCCAGTCTTCCTAATATAAAAGGACAGTAAAGGAGTGTCCAGAGTGAAATGCTACCACAAACAAATTTAAAAGACACAAAATGCTGCCACGGACAAACTTAAAAGGCACAAAATGTTACCACAAACAAACTTAAATATATGGATATAGAAGTGTACTTTAAACAGCTTATAAAAGTGTGATTTTATTCAATAAAAGTGGTTCACTTTGTATGAATGAGCCAAGAGCCCCTCAATTGTATAGACTGTATAAAGGCACTGAAAGCAAGTAAAATTTATTAATATGCCCTCCAGCCAATAAAAATACATGCAGAAATCTCAAGTGGTTCCCCAACCCAAACAGATCAGGCTACCTCCAGTGCACTAGATGGAAATCCACTGACCGCTTGATGTAAAAACAAGTGCTTGCTAGAATGCAAAAATACACTACTTTATCCAACAGCTAGATAATTAATTCAGAGCATGTAAATCAATTGAACCGACAATGGGAGGCAAAATACACTTTTTCCATCTAAGCACAATGAAAGACAAAAAAGCAATTCAAGATATTAACAGCAGTGAAGAAAGACAGGAGCTTATTAATCTAAATTCATAGTAGGGTTGTCAACTTAAAATCACAAGATTTAAAAAGCAGATA
Source organism: Protopterus annectens (assembly GCF_019279795.1). Taxonomy (NCBI): domain Eukaryota; kingdom Metazoa; phylum Chordata; order Ceratodontiformes; family Protopteridae; genus Protopterus; species Protopterus annectens. The sequence continues at coordinate 1,683,770,207 of NC_056731.1, read as the reverse complement.
TTAACAAAGGAGAGGGTGGTTGGGAAATACTAGCAGAGAATGACCAGCAGTACTGTTAGTTTATGCAGGCTTGAAATCTTTTCAGAAAAAAAAAAACAAAGACCCAGAAATTCATTGTGTATTTAAGAATCACTGAAGAAACAATTTAACCAATGGGAAAAAACATGTGAAATGTGCAGCCTAGATAATTTAAGTGTCTACTTCTCACATAGAACAAAAAAAAAATAGGCCAAGTAGATTTCTTAAAACAGAAAATAAAATGGAGCAGGTGAAACAGAAAGCAGCTCTATCACTTACAGACAAAACAAATATATAGGTTTACTTTCCTTACCCAGCAGAGAATCACCAGCAGTGCTTTTAATTTATGCAAGCTTGAAATCTTCTCAGAAAAAGACAAATACCCAGAAAGTCACTCTGTATTTAAGTGTCACTCAAGAATCAATTTAAGCAATGAAAAAAAAGTGACATGCAGCCTAAATAATTTAAGTATCTATCTGACACAGAACAAAAATCCCACATCAAGCATATTTCCTAAAACAGAAAACAAACTAGACCAGATAAAACAGAAAGCAGCTTTATTACTCACAGACAAAAAAAATATAGGTTTACTTTCTTCACCCAGCCAGGAATCACCAACAGTGCTTTAGTTTATGCAGGCTTGAAATCTTTTCAAGTATTTCCTTGGCCTATCTGAGTTTGAAAATGCACAAAATAACTTGCTTTGTAGTATTCTATTGACCAGTTCATTTTCTCTTTTTTCTATGCTGCTTTAAATTTTCTGTATTTGCATAAATCAGCAATGCCCTGTATAGTAGCAATCACCTAGAATTTTTCCCCGTAGAACAGTCCATAAAACTGTACCCCGTGAAGCAGCGATATAGAGCAAATATCTTGCATGCTGACAAGCTTAGAGCAGGTAATTGGGCATTGAGTGGCAAGGCCTACATACTAAATACAATTCAGTACTGTATAAACTATAAAATTAATACAGTTTAGTACTCTTTAGCATAATCTAGCCCAATAAAACACCCTTAATAGTCTGCACAAACAAAACATCTTTAACAGCCTTCTAAACCCAATACACCACCCTCTTATAGTTCATCAATAAAATGACTGGACGGTACAGATATGCAATTTCCTAAATTCTTTGTAGCCAGCTTGTTGAATATGGGCATCTTGAGACAATGTAGAAATTGTCTCATGTTTGCCAACAACTACTTAATACTTAAAGAGGCAGACACAGTATGCAAGAGGTGTACTTACACAATCACACTGGAGACTAAGCTCTTGCATGCAAGTGCATATCAGGTGGTCAAAACCATGCACACAACACCCATGTCACAAAGCACAAAACACACACGAGCATAGACTAATGTATGGTTAGGCATTTACAAGCAATCTTCATGAACAACAAAGATTGCCTAGCAAGCCTCAACTCAACACTTGTTGTGACTCTCAGTGGTGTCCCAAACACTAAGCCCTAAGGCAAGCAAACATACTTCCCAAGACTTTCATCATAGGGGGCTCCATTATAAGATATAGTGATGCTCCTCTAATCAGACTGAAAAAGGAGAACAAAACTGTTAGGTGCTTCTGTAGAGCTAGGATCCACCAAATCACACATGCACTCATGTCATTACTCCACAGATCCCAGTATGATTCCATCATAGTCAATGTGTGTGTAAATAACCTGAGATGTATGTCCCTGGACTATATGAAGAGAGACATTATGGAGATTTCAGACTGTATGTCTCCGGCTAGTATGAACCTGGCATTAAGCACTTATTACCATTGCTAATGATGATGCCAAAATATGAGCAAAAATGATTGGTTCCAACAACTGGCTGTCTTTCTGGTGTCATTCTAAAGGGGATCCAATATTTGTCATCTTGGGAGGACATGGTTAAACAGACCACATTGCTTTGTCAAGGATGGTCTGCACCTTTCCCCTCTAGACATTCAAATACTGGCTACAACTTTACCCATCCCCATAGTGCCTTTTAATGCAATGTCAAATTTACAAACCAACAGATATGGCAACATCAACTCAAGTGAACCTAAAGTTGTTACTGCTCAATGCCAGCAGTTTAAATAAAAAAAAAAATTGCACTCCTTCAAGCCCTCTCCACACTTGAGAACATAGATATCTGTGCAGTTATCGAGACATGGTTTAAAGTGGCAGAGATTACCCAAGCAGTGCATGGTTTCTGTGCCTTCCACACTTTTCGACCAGCAGCTGCATAAATAAGAGCTAAGGTGGAGGTATCTCAATATATAAATATCTAATATGTAAATAAGTAACAAGTATGCCTCTATAATGGTCAAACAAGATGATGTGCTGGAGTTCCTCCACATGCAAATTACCATACACAAAATCCCATACTGCACCTAGCCAGCAATAGGTTACCCTCCATGTCCCAAAAAGCTCACAATGAATACTTGGACCTACTGGAGACACCTACCATCCAAATAATACCCTATTCATGGAAGACATTAATTACCTCTCAGTAGACTGGGAATCCTACACAGCCTCCAATCTACAGGCAAAGAGATTCCTGCACTTCATAAATACAAACAATCTAGACCAAATAGTGAATACACCCACGAATGGCTCCAACTTATTGGATCTCATGATCACAAATATGGAAGAAAGCTGCACCCCCCTCCAATGTCTCATCCTCCCTGATAAGGTCTGACCATACAGCTGTCTCATTGGAAATCAAAATCAACTCCATAATCCCATTAATCCCATCAAAAGTTAGGGATTATTCTAAATCAAATTACCTTCTATTAGGTGATTGTTAAAATTCAATGCTCATCCAAACCCCAAGAACATAGTAGCTTATGCTGAATTTCTCTCAGAAACTTTGTACAACCATGTCAATGGCTGCATAGTGGCTGTTCTACCTAACAGAAGTAAGCCCAGGACTAGCCCCAGAACCAGAACCAAAACGTCCTGGTGGCATCTTAAATTAAACAGGATATACAACAATAGAAAAAATAAATTATGGCAAAATTCAGGAAGGTTAATTCCCATAGAGATAAAAAATCTGTCATCAAACTAAATAGGCAACTAACAGGGCTAATTAGGTCAATCAAAGCCAGTTTTGAAATTAAGATCGTTTCCTAGGTGAAAGATAGCCATAAGGCCTTCTTCAGCTATGTCATAAACTTCAAGGACAGCACAGAGCAATGTGATGAACTGGTGATTAACAGTGCCACATTCACCAAGTCTGGTGATATAGCAAACTGTTAATGGACAAATTCAGCTCCAACTTTAACCCCTCTCACCCACATCCATTCCCCACAAAATACCACCAAACATAGATTCATAGGTTTGTACTATGCTAAGGATCACCAAGATACTGGATCCATTCCAGTGTGGCTTTGCCAAAGAGAGGCCATGCTTACTGAATCTGGAGGACTTCTTGGAAAACGTCACTAAGGCAATGGATAAGGGGAAAATGGTGCCTACATAGATCTAGATAAAGCATTTGATACAATCCCTACAATGGCATTGTCAACAAACTTATGGTACTAGGTATAAACCCCTTTATAACATGCTGGATTGTTATCTGGTTCACTGATAGGGCCCAGGATGCTAGAATCAGTGAGGCCACCTCAACCAAAAGGGTGGTCACCAGTGGAGTCCTGTGGGGCTCTATGCTAGGCCCACTCCTCTTTGGCATCTACTTCTTGGATGTCAAAGCCAATGTCAGTGGCCTCTGGCTAAGCAAGGTTGTAGATATTTGGAAAATGAGAGCTGTTACTGAATCACCCCAAGATAAGAACTCCCTTTAGGAAGACCTAACATGGCCAAACATTTAGTTCCAAAGCCATGGCTTAAAATGCAGTACAAAGAAATGCATTATAGGATCATAGGAGGTTACTAGGCTAAAGGATCTAGTGCTATTTTAAGGTCTAGCCATTCATGCCCTAATTTTCCTAATTATAAATGCCCACAGAATACAATGACTTTGGTATATGCTTGTGTCTTAGGGCATCTACCAAATGCCCTTGTCCATAAGGACCGCTGGCGATAAACCTGGGGTGACTTTGTAATTTCACATCCATTGGTACAAATTGTGTTTGAATAGGCTTACAGAAGAGTTCCTTTTCACATGAATGGGGAGTGTGTTCCAGAGAAGGGGTAATTTCTGAGAGACATACTTGTCCCTCCAACATGTTTTATTTATGTCATAGGTGAAGTTTAGATACTTAGACTGGCCAATTTTACTGTTGTTTGTTTTGCGAATGTGCAGTAGATCAATCAGGGTTGGCTCAGAGGTTAGGCATAGATCGCCCCTCAGTAGTCTGTAGCAGATCAAGTAAAGAGATTGGGCTTTGAAGCAGTCTGCATAGAACATATTATTTGCACTCTGTATTCCCTTAGTGGGAAACCTTAATGGTGACTCCAGCTGTTCCAAATGTCTGGTCAGGTACATGCTGAAGAATGCATTGTACTTGATTATTGGTCTAATGAGAGATGAGTATACTGGGAATAAGATCTGCTTAGATCTGGATGCCATGCCCTTGCTTATAAGTTGTACCCCATAAATGGATTTTCTCACCACCATGGACACATGGTGATCAAAGTTCAGGCTACTGACAACATGAGTTTCAAAGTCTTTTACCACTCGGCTGCTCTTAGCTGAGTGTTATCAATGTTGTAATTTGCAAGGATGGTCATCTTCCCAAAAGGTGCAATTATGCAATTTTATTTGTACCGAGTTTTAGGCTATGGTTCTGGCAGCAGTTATTTGTCTGTGTTAGATCCTCCTGGAGGATATCTACATCTTTGGGAGATTATTTGATTGCACACAGCTTGCAGTCTTCAGTAAATCTGGCACTCTACATTTGCCTTGAATTCAGAGAAGTACATTCCAAACAGGAGAGGTCCCAGTACTGAGACCTGTGGGACGCCATTAGTAGCAGCCCTCCTGGTGGAGGTGGATTCCCTGACACCAACTTCATGTCCTATCTGTCAGCCATTTGGCTATTCATCGGGTGACATAGGGATTTATGCCTAAATCTGTGAGTAAGCTACTGTGTAAAATGCCTTTTCCAGGTCAAGATAGGCAGTATGTACCATTTTGCCCACTTCCATGGCTCTAGTGACCTTCTCTTGGAAGTCCACCGAGTTTAATAGGCATGATCTGCCCTTGACATAACATAATTGGGATGAGTCCAGTATTCAAAGATTTCCTGTGTCTTTGTTTATCAGGTCCACAATTATTCTTTCCATGGCCTTGCATATAAGATTAGTTAGACGTATATGTCTTTTGTTCCCTGGGTCTGTTTATGGTCCACCTTTGTGTAGAGGGATGACCGTTGCTGTTCTCCTTCCCCTAGGGATGAAGACTGTCTGGAGGCTGTGGTTGAACAGAGATTCTAGTGGGCATGACAAGTCATGTTTCAAGCTATGTAACAGGCATCCTGGGATATCATCAGGGTCCACTGATGCAGCATTTTTCGCTCCAGTGGGTGCAATGAGGACTTGGTCTTTAGTGATAGCCAGGGGGAAAATGGTAGGTGGTATTTCCTGGGGGGTCAGCTACCCAAGGTAACTACAGCATCAACAAAACACCTGTAAATGTTGATTCACAAGTCAGGGAACTGGGAATTCATGTAGATAGTAACCTAGCCTTTGACCAAAATGTGTCCAGGGTAGTAAAATAATCCTTCCATGTTTCTCAATTTATAAGGAAGGGCAAGACTAGATGTCCAGAGATGTCATAATACCATTGTACACAGCCCTTTTCAGACCCATTATAGAGTATAATGTCCCCTTTGGTATGTATCTGACCAGATACATGCAGCAACTGGAACATCCACAAAGGTTCCTTACAAAAAGAATACTCTGATTGCCTCAAAGCCCTGTCTCTTAACTTGTAATCACACAGACTTCTGAGACGTGATATTTGCCTGGCTTACAAAACAACCCTGGATCCTGTTTTGATGAACTTTTTGCACATCCACAAAACAAACAGCATCAGAACTATTAGATTAAAAAAATAAATTTTGCTTTTGACATAAATAGGTCATGTTGGAAATACAGATATATTTCTCAGAGAACTCCCAGTATCTGGAACAGGCTTCCCATACATTTGAAGTCACATTTTTCCCTGTTCTATTTAACTGCAACTTGGACCAACAAATGGGTAATCAGAAATTCACCCTAATCATTCCCTATGTGATGCCCGTGCACTGGCCCAGTAATCAAGGAGCCTCAATCCTCACCACTGACAACAGTGGGGGGATGTACACACTGGGAGGATGACAAGTACATAGTAAAGTGCAATTTCCCTTAAGAGCACACAGAGATCACATCAGTCTGGGGCTGGTTTCTCCCTCTTTCTCCAGATCCCCAATAAGACTCCCAACTGGCACAGCTATAGGGTTAAGATCTCAGCTGTGGGGTGTAAAACTTTGTAAAATGCTTTGGATAGATATGAAAATTAGGATGCAACAATTTAACTTTGATTTTATTTCTGTCATAAATAGGCTTTATGAAACTTGGTAATGCAGTTTCTGTGGTATGGCCTAGCCTAACTCCTTGCTGTGTTGTTAAAATTAACTTTTTTCTGTTAGGTAACTGATCAACTGTAAGTGAACACATTTTCAAGTGTTTTAGATTGAGAGGACAAGATAGCTATAGGTTTGCTAGTTCAAAGAAGCTTGCCTCCTTTATGTAAGGAAATAACATAGGATTGTTTCCAGAATATAAGAACTATTCCTTCTTTAGAAAATGATTTATAAGTAGAGATGCTGAGTATTTATTAACTATCATTGCTGAATATGAAATGTCTTCTGCAACTGCTTTGAAATATTCAACTGGTAGTTTACCTTATAGATAATGTTTATTATCTTACTTTAATGAATTTTTGCATATTTCTTTCTCTGTCCTCTTTTTGAGGCTATACAGTATCTATTTTCTAAAATACTTGAGCTGGTGATAGTCATGTATTGGTTATAGATTTCCTATCCTTAGCAACAATTTGCATTTCAAGACCAAGCGCTTTCATGGGAGGTGAAAAATTAACCACTCCAAATGTGTCGTAGTTCTGGACCAAAGCTTCCTCCAAATGAACAGTTTCTGGTACATCTCTAATAGAAGGCAACTACTGAGGCATTGAAAGATGTTTGTACCACCTTGAGTGTCTCCTTCAAACTGGAGAAGCAGTCGGTGCAGTCTGAGATCTTTCCTGATAATTGAGTTACTCCTTCTAATCCTGGAAAGTGATCATTGCTCCCCTGAGAAAAAAAAAAAAAACTAATATCTACATTTTATATTTTCACCTTTATTCTATAGGTGACTACCTAAAGGTAATTAGCACAGGTGAGGATAGAGTCATAGAATGAGTAGCAAAGTTACAGAACTGTCCTGTGAATCATCATTTGCTTCAACACTATATCTGGTAGATGAATTGCAGATCTGTCTCCACTGCACTCACTGGTTGGTCAACCTCCCATTTGTATCTATCTTCACATTTGAACAATTCTCTTAGATAGTTAATCTCTTCTGTCTGAGATAACTAATCCCAACCCCCAGCCTCTCACCCTGAAGCTGAAGAGAGCAATCCACTATTTTCTCAGAGGAAGTATGATTTCTGACTCCTGACTTGGAGGTGATCCAAACTGATTCACACTCAACCCTGAGCTGCAACAGTGCATGATGTAGATCCCAGCAACTTGAAGCTAGTTGAGCAATGTCATCTGCAAAGAACAGATATAAAACCCTTGCACCACCAGACAGGATGCTCTTCAGATCTTGGCTGTGGCATATTATTCTAACCATGAAAATAACAAGCATGATGAAAACAAGATACAGCCTCTGTGGAGTATCACTCCAATCAGAAATGTATCTAATGTACTTCTGATAATGTAGAGACAGCTCTCACTCCTCAAACAGAGGCCAAATGGCAAACAGAAGTGGTCTGGTGACTCTATATTTTTATAGAAGCACCTTCATGACATTCCAGGTTGCATAGTCATTAGCCATCTTTAGGCCCACAGAATAAATGTAGACAGTACAAATGAGATCCTATGACATCTCTTAAGTGTGTTCAAGTTCATCAAATGAATTTAATGTTCTTCTACAGAATGACAGAATTTGTGTTTGTGTGCCTGAATCAGATGTCTGACTACTGGACAAAGGTCCAGGAAGGCTGTAAAATATGACCGTTTTATGGCTGAAACATTCCATCTTTTTCCTTCTGATTTTGAAATGAGGACAATCTGCCCATGTCATTGCCTTCCACACCCTACAATGGAGTTAGGCCATGCAGAAGGGAACAATGGCCCTCTTGTTGTAGGAGGAAGTAGTAGTCCATAAAATAAATCATAAAAAACTGACAGGCCAAAAAGAGTCATAAAGAAAGAAATTATGTATTATTGTTATTATGTAAGAAGGCCAGAATTTCTGGATAGAAGATATACAAAAATGCTTGCACAAGAAAAACTGTCAAACGCTGCAAATGTAAATTTGGATTCATTAATACAACACATTCATGAAAAACATTATAGGGCAAGAAACCTCAGACCTTTTGGGAAAAGAATTGATGAAGAAAGTGTAAAAATATAAAGAACAAAACCTAGAGACTTTTGAAATAAAAAAGAAGCATGAACATAAGAAAGGAAGAGAGATAAGATATGCTGCAATACTTATGCAAAGGAGAAAGCCAAACTAATTAATAAAAAAAGTATCTCCAAAGATATTTGAAGAGAAATACAGGCAAAGACACACATATGAAAAATGTCACAATGCAAAAAATAAGATCACAAAGGGGGAATGTAGAACAAAGATTAGTAAAGTAGACGTTAAAGAAATAGAAACCAATGTTATAGACTACCTGCGAAGTGAAGGATTTACTGTAGAAAATCCAACTCTGGTAAAGTCACAGGAGTGATGGAATAATGAGTCCCCAAATTAAGGAGAAACAGGTGGAAAAGGAAGCATCTGATAACTTGCCACTTGAAGATACTCTGGAGCCTTCAGAAGAAAACCAGTGGAAAAGTTCAGCTGGAGTTGCACAGCCAGGGAAAAAGCAGGAAACAGTGGCAACTTTGAAGCAGTCAGTGTTGTAGAGTGATAGGCTAGTGAGTTCCCATATGAAAGAGCAACAGATGATGCAGGACATAGCTGAAGAGTCACATGAAGATGTTCTGGAACTTTCTGTAGAATGTTTACAGAAAATGGACAATAAAGAATATGGCCTCAATTTAGAAGAAAATGATCTAAGGGACAAGTTTTAAATATTGCTCTTACAAACTTAGAAAGTTGACAGAATAAAAGCCTTTGCATGAGCATGGATTTTCTGTAGGGTATGAAGTCTAAAAGTCAAATGTTTGTCATTATTTTCTGACTTCAATCCTCAATGATTTGCCAGAAAACCATAATTTTTATGAGAAACAAATTAAAACTATGAGGGAAAAATCTGGACATTCTGTGAAAGTCTGGTCCATTGAGAGGTATGCTGAATATTCTTACTGTCATGAAAACTTAAATAGTAAAAAAGATATCAGTGTTTCCATACCTGATGTTAATTCCCTTTAATATTTTAGGATCTTCACTGAATATCAGTCAGCCATGACCTTATTTGATAGATCCATACCAGCTATCAAGGCTATTTTTAAAAGTTTTGAGTAATGAGCTAAATATATCTTTCAAGAGAAGTTAATTATAATTACTTAGAAATTGCTTATGCAGCCATCTCTTTATGATGGATACATTTATTGTCAGCTTAAATGGGGAATCTCTATTTTGAGTAATAATAAGCTGATTGTATAGCTTGTGGCACTGTAGATCATGTTTAAGTGACTTGCATGCGAATTTATAGTCATTTTGAAATATTCAATTAATGACAAAGAGTAGGTCTAGATATTTTAATTTAGGAATATGGTAATATTTCTATATGTAACTTGGTCAGTGTAGTGTAGCAGCTACAGGTAGCATTATATTCTAGGTGTGCATGAATTTTTATGCATTATATTAAAAAGTCATAAAAGGCATACATTTCTATTAACTGCAATATATTAACTGACAAATTTCAAGACATCCTTTCTTAACTGCATGCAGATTATTTCTAAATGAGAAGCAGTTGCTTGTGGTAATTTAAACTGTATCACATTATTCATCTATGTAATGTTCAAAACAAGAGCATTACATAACTTATTTACTTATAATCCACCTTTTAATCCATTTTTATTTATTTATTTTATATTTGTTTACTGGGGGTGTCTGACTGGGTCAGTGGCTCTTTTTCAGCCAAGGCCTGGGGAGAAACACTCCAGACAAAAACACATTACAAACAATACAAGAAATCGACAATATTCATAAACAGCTGTTAAGAATAATTGCAGTGTTTCTTAAATAACCATGTAATAATGACGTAGCTTGTTTTGGAGTCCTCTACACATTTGTTATCCATATTTCATATTGGGTTGATTTTTTGGTTATGTATTTTTTTCACCATTGGCATTACTCCTATCTGAACTGTAGACTCTCATAATGATTCTATGTATTGTATTTGTCAAAAAGAAGAAATCCAGCTCACTTGTTAAAAAGCTTTGTTATGTCATTAATGCCATATAAAGGTACCCATTACGCATATTCAAATGCAGATTATTCCAGAGTACCGTATTTACATTATCAAACAAAAGTGATGTAAATATAATTCATGATGATTTTTATATCTAATGACACAGTGGTGCAGCAGTTGACATTGTCACCTCACAGCAACAGGTTATCCAGTTCGATTCTCAGCTGGGGTGCCTTCTGTGTGGAGTCTTTATGACCTCTCTGCATTCAGGTGGGTTTCCTCTGGGTACTCAGGTTTCCTCGCACATTCCGAAGACATGAGTCTGGAGCATTCCTCCCCAGTCTTCCACTGAAAATAGGCTCTGTCCTAGTTGGACATTCCTGGTCAACAAATCATAAATAAACATATGTTCACTAAGTAATAAACGTACCAAAGGATCTCACAGATTTTTTTTTTTTTTTTTTTACAAATTTGTTCATCAAACTCTTTGTTTAATTTGTAGTTAAATGATTTGTCTCCAGATCCACATGGAAGTACAGGCATGTAGTCATATTACAATTGGCAACAGTAAATTCTGAGGTTGTTTCACCTTAGGGAAAGGGACGGAGTAATTTGATAATGCTGGTATTTCATGCATCTGAAATGTGAGAGCCATGATGTGGACTTTCATGTTCCAGGTACGGTTTACTAATATAATGAGAGCTTTGTTAATATACTTGGTACATATTATTGGTTCTCATATGCAGGGACAACTATGCATTGATATTGTCTTAATATGCATTGATATTGTCTTAACTTAAAATCGTTTTTGCAGTGAAAGAGTGGACCAGATTCTGAAAGATCTGCTTAAGTGACTTATTCCTGTCTAAGCCTGCCCTGATTCAGAAGGATTTCTACATAAGTGACTTACTTCAGTGTAAGTCCTATCTATAAAGAGGCTTAACTGTGAGGGCCAGATTCTAAAATACTTAATCCTGGTGTAAGTGACTTACTGTTCAAGTGTGTAAAGTCAGTTTATTTTCCTGAGGTAAAGCAGTTCTAATGGCTTGTGAAAGTAGTATATCTGTATCAAGAGCATTATATTGGCTATTTCTTTTCTGCAATCATTTTAGCATTGGTTCTCATGAAAATAAACTGTAAAAATAAGATCTCAACTCTTAATCAGGTATAGCAGAGGTCCTTGTCAGTCCTGGAAGTTTTTATTTCTTGGAAGGTATTATTTTGCTAAACAATTATATTATGTTTATTTTAGTTGACTTTTTAATGTATGGTTTTGTGATTTTTAAGGATGATATTGTTTGTGTTTGTTAACATTTTGATTAAAAATGCTCCTTTTCTTTGTTCTGAGTATTATTTATAATGTTGCTTCTGTGGAGGCGGCACATCAAGGGTTTTAATAACATAGATCCTGAGATTTAATAACAATAAAGCTGCTATTTATGAAGGCCTTCATGTATCATATAAGAGCATCACTGTACAAAATGTATGTTGAAATTAATATGATGAGCTAATACATTTTTGTAGCATGTATGTGACAGTGATACACAGAAAGAAACAGAACTGCTCACTATAGAAGTAATGGTCAGTCTTGCCAAAATGTATATAACCACTCTAAGAAAGCTGTGATGAATGTCAGTTTTTATAATCATTTATCATTTTTTTTATCATTTGCAACTGACAGTTTTATATGGTTATTCTAGAAATAGTGCAAACGTAGACTGAGCTGGAAAAGTAATACAGAGGAGTTCATTAGTTCTTTTGTCTTAAAAGTTACTCTTGCCATATTACCTTCATGTTATAGCCTTCCCTATGTCAGCACTGAATAGCAAAGTAACAGAATCCCTCTGTAGAATGAGCAGACATTCTTCTTTAAAACCCAGCATGACTGCAGTAGGATAACTAAGGAACTCTTTGTACCACTGTCTCTTTTCAGTCTAAGTTTACACTTTCATTATGATCATGGCATAAAAGTACCCAAAAGAGTGAGTATTTTTTATTTTGAGGACATGTACATTACAATGTTTCAAGTTTATTGTGTCATTAGTATTAATTAACTGATTCTTTAAAATGAAGCAAAGCAGCTTACATAGTGTTTCTCCACTTCATGCAGTTGTTATGTTTATAGGTTCATATGTGTTTACTAGGCTAACGACCACAAAGACCTTCTTAAGTCTAGCCATGCATCCCAAATCTCTGACAAGTTCTAATACCCTTGATAAGTGTAATCAGGGACCTGAGAGATGAAACATTTATAGGCTGACTGTGTCCATTAGAAACAGAGGTGTCAAACCATTGATGATTTTTTTTTTCTCCATCCAACTGTTCAGGTTGCACTTGAATTGGGTTAGGGAAGAACTCTGCTTCACATAGATGGGGAACCTGCTCCCCAGATGGGGTAATCTCTGAGATACAAACCTGTCTCTTCAGCAGGTCCTATTTATATCACAGGCAAGGTTTAAGTCTTTAGAATGGATAATTCTGGTGCTGTTTGTTTTGCGGATATGCAGGAGGTCCCTCAGAGTGTGGTCTGACAATGCCCTGTATGTCAGGTATAGATCTCCCCTCAAAAGCCTGTAGGAGGCAGAATACAGGGATAGAGCCTTGAGGCAGTCTTCATAGGACATTTTACTTAAGCCCTGTATTCTTTTAGTGAAGAACCTCTGTGGACATTCCAGTTGTTGGATATCTCTGGTTAGGCACATACCAAAGGGGGCATTGTACTAAATGATAGGTCTGATGAATGCCGAATACAGTGGAAGAGTGATTTCCTTGGACTTAGATGCCACACCTTTGTTTATAAGGTGAGCAACATAGAATGATTTCCATACAGCTGTAGACATTTGATGGTCAAAGGCCAGATTACTATCTATGTGTGTTCCTAAGTCCCTGACTACTGGGTCAGCTCTAAGGAGAGTGTTGTCCATATGATAGTTACCAGGGCTGGATGGCATACTATTATGCATTTCTTGGAATTTAGTTTTAGTCCATGGCTCTGACACCAGTTGTTTGTCTGTATCAGACCCTTCTGGAGAACAGTTGTGTCAGTGTGCGATTCAATGACAGCTCGTAATTTGCAAACATCTGCAAATTTAGTTAGCCAGAGACCACTGACATTGGCCTTGACTTCAGAGGAGCAAATCAAATGTCAAAAAGGAGCTGTCAAAGGACTGATCCCTGAGGGACTCCACTTGTGAATGGATTCTTTGTAGAGGTGGATTCCCCAATTCTAACTTCCTGGGTTCTGCCTGTGAGTCAGTTGCTATTCACTGGTTGACACACAGGTTTGTAACTAACCTAAGTAGATCTGCTTTCTTTTCTTCCACTATGGGTGGACAAATTTCACTTTGCCAAGGATTAGAATCTCTCAACTATATACCCAGAAAAAAAGTCTGAAAAAAACACTTTTATGTATGTTTTTTCAGGGTGGCAAATATAAACTAGCAACAATTACCACTGTGTTCCAACCTCCTCTAAGCCAGTTTCTTCTTTGTCTAACCCATTTCATTTAATGCCAAGTCAAGGCTTTATCCATAGTTGCAATGGATTTGGATTCTCTGCACGTATGTTTAAGCACAAGTGCCAAAAAAAAATAAAAAAATGAAAAAGCAATTGCTAACTAAGTTAAAGCTGCCAAAGTTGGACAGTCGTCTGCATATCAGTACATGCATACAGATATTTCAGGCATGGGTAGTAATGCCCTTCTAGCCTGTCAATATGCCAAAAGAGTTATTTGCATAATATGTTTCCAGGGTGTTCCTAAAACATATATAGTGCTTGCCTTAATGTAATTGGCAGTGTATTCCATGCTTCAGCTACTGTCTGTAAAATCAATCAGTAGACCTCTCATTAATACCTAATCTTCTGCATAGGTTGTCTGATGATTTTCTACTACTTTTTGTTAATCTCAAACATTCCAGGAGGTACTTGTCTCTAAATGCTCTAAATAACTGAATAAGGTTACTTCTTAAATGCATAGATGAGATACTGCACAAGTTTAGATATTTTAGTCTTTCATAATAATTTAAATTTTCACATGCATGGATGCCCTTGGTATATTTCCCCTGCACTCTTTCCAGTTTACTCATGCTTGTTTTCTTATAAGGTTTCCATGCTGTTATTCCATACTCATGTTTGGGTCTAATGTAGCTAACAAACAAGGACTTCATCACTTCTAATTTCTTAGAAGTTATAAATCATTTTATTTACTCAAATTATTTTGCAGACATGCCTATCTGTGCTATATGTATTACACTCTGACTTTAACCAAGAATTTCACCAGCCCAGTTGCTGTATGATACTTGCCATGTCTGACTTGTAAGCCATACAGCTATCCATCTTATCAAGACTATGCAAAGAGGATGAAGTAATGCATGGAAGCGAGTGGTTGAAGCTTTATCTTAGGATATATAGTATTTATTCATCTAAATATGGGAGATATTTTGTTTCAATAATCTATTATACAAATCAGAATATAACAGTATGAATACTAAAAGGCATTGACTAAAATGGTTCAAATTAAAATTAGTGACAGTTTCAGTAATACTAATATTTTCTTCAATTATTTCCAGTATTGTTTGTCCAACAGTGTAATTTTTATCAGCCCCATGACAAAGAAATTGTAAGCATGTCAGTACATTTCTGTATTGCTTGTATGCTGTTGCTTGTTGTTTGAATTATTTAAATCAATTAGTGTAGGATAGCTAATGCACTCATTTGAAATAGAATACTATAATACAACACTTTTCAAATGCTTATACTGCTGCTGCAGATGTGTGAAAGCAAACCAGCAGAATAACATGAATGGGAGCTGTGAGCTCAGAATGTAAAATGAGCTCTGAGGGGCCATAGCCAAAGAAAGTGAAATGAATCCTGTTGGGATCGTAGACATTATACGGCAGATAGCTCTGGTGTCTGAAAGAAGCAGAATGCTCAGCTCAGGAATGACTACATTAGATGCTGGTGGAGCATAACATGCAGTGTGTCAGTGGGTAATTTTACTGAGAAGCAGGAGCATTGGTGTGAAAAAGGACACTGCCATCTCTTTCCACTCCCATACTGTCAGCAAAAGCTTGCTTCACAGAAATGAATGTTGCAAGACTGTATAATCTTTTAGTCATTCCAAAAATGATGCAGGTGCATGCTTGAACGAACTGAAATGTCTTCTGTAGAGCTACAAAAGTAATTGTAGTTTAGATATCTTTCATAATGTAAAAGAAATGGATGACTTCCTTCTTTAGCAAACACTTTTTTTTTCTTATTTGTAGTCTATTATGTTAAAGGTAGACGGGAAACACTTTATGTGTTCATTTGTTAGGTAATCTACAACTGAAACAGTAATGAAAATTTGTATTGGGAGAAAATGTATTGATGTATCTGATGCATGTGCTCCAACACACTAGTATGCCTTCATGACTACAAGTGAGAAATTGACATGGAAAAACTGTCAGACATGTCATGGCAAGCATAGGTGTTTGTAATCTGGAGAAACATTTTAAAATATGTCAATACACATTTTAATAAGAAGAAGAACACGGATACTGAGAGAGTTCTACATTGTAATTTGACATTCATTTATTATTTATTTATTTATTTGCCATTTGTTAACTGGGTTAGTCTGGCTGGGCAAGTGCCCTTTATCAGCAGGGACCCAAGGAGAAAAGTTCCACATACAAAGATTGTAATAGTTTTAATGATAACATATAGGAGAAGAGGAAAGGAAGGACTAGTATGCAGGCAAGTCTGACATATAGTATGGAGTCTAGTATGAGAGAAGTTGGGAGGGGACAAGATTGGTGGAAGAAATATAGGTCTGATGCAGAAAACAGGGCTAAGAATGAAGTGTATTATTGTTGAAATAGAAGTAATAACATACAAACAGGAGTGAGAGTTGTGTGATGCAATAAATATGGCTATGAATGTGGTGTATTGTTACAGAAATAATGCACAAACAGGAGAGTCTAGGAATGTAGGGAATGGGGACAGCGGTTTGGAGGGAGAGGAAAGGTGGGGGAGGAATTGCTTCAAATAGGGTCTTTACTGGGGCAGGTCCAGTTGTTTAGTAGGTATTCCTTTAGGGCCAGTTTGAAATTAGGAGAGTTTTGGTAAGATCTGATACAGAGGGGGAGCTTGTTCCAAGAAGTAGAGACTGCATGACTAGACTTTTTCCTATGGATTTATTAGGTTTGGAAACTTGAAGAAGTTGTTGGTCAGAGCTACGAAGCTCTTGGTTAGCGACATAGGGGGAGGTGAGAGTTGCTAGTGAAGGACAGGCTAGGGGTAGATGTAAGATGGTATGTGTCAGGTGGAGTTGAGATATACAGAGTTGATTATGGAATTCTAGCCATTGTGTAGTTTTTTAAGGAGAGGCAGTGGTGAGAGCGATAGGGGAGATTTGTGGCAAACCTAACAATTTTATTATATATAAGTTCAAATTTGTTTAACAGATGTTTTTGGAGGCATGTAAAGTTGGGGGTGGCATATAGTAAAGTAGGTAGAAGGTAGGCTTGAGTAAGGGATACTTTGGATTCTTGTGTAAGGAATTCTTTTATTTCTGCATAGCAATCCTAGTTTCTTGTGGGTCCTTTTGATGCAGTAGTTGATGTGGCTGTCAACATTTAGTTTGTCATCTATAAGTATACCAATAAGTTTAGTAGGAGACTCAACCTGAATCATTGTATTGTTTAGTGAAGAGACTGAGAAGGAAGATTTGAGGTGGTGGTGGGGTTTGGGAAGGAAAAGAATAATTTTAATTTTATTGGGGATAAGTAGGAGTTGGTTAGTAGTGAGCCATCTTTCGACAGAATGCAGTGTGTCTTGTGTGAGGGTATGTGGGTGGGATAGATTGTCAGAGGTAGAGATGATTGTAGAGTCATCTGCATATTGTATGAGTTTAGAATGGGGGCAGGCTTGGAAGAGATCATAAGTAAAAATGTTAAATAGTAGGGGACCCAAGATGGACCCTTAAGGGACCCCAGTAAGAATGAGAAGGAAGGAGAAGTAGCTGCCATCCATTTGACAGACTGAGCTCTATTTCTAAGGTATGAAGAGAACCAGTTAAGAGTGGAGGTAGAGAGGTTGAAGGAAGCAAGTTTGGAAAGCAGGAGGTTATGGGAAACAGTGTCAAAAGCCTTAGAGAGGTCAAGGAAGAGGAAAGACACAAGTTTGTTGCTATTGAGAGAAGTGGAGATGGAGTTAGTAAAGGACAGTAGTACGGTAGTAGTACTATGATGAGGGCGAAAGCTATGTTGGGTAGGGGTGAGGAGATTTTCTTGAATGAGATGTGCAATGAGCTGTTTGTGAATACACTTTTCTAGGATCGTTGAGATAGGGGATGGAATAGCAATAGGCCTGAAATGTGAGGGGTCAGTGGAGTTACCACCTTTATGTAGGGTTATAATATAGGACTTTTTCCATATTTCAGGGACAAGGTTTTCCTGAATTGACCGATTAATAAATATGGAGACTGGATAGGCAATGGGGGAGAGGGCTGGTAGTTTGAAGTATAAGGGAGGCAGGTTATTCAGTCTACAGTGGAGCTTGTACTGGATAGTTGATTAATATGAGTTGGGGAGGTGATAAGTTGGTTGAAGCCATACAGATTAATGCTAGCATTGGGGGAGATGATGGTGAGAGAATTCCAGTCAATATTGACATCCCCTATGATAATGGTTTCATAGGAGATAGTTTGGGAGATCCAGGCAAGAAAGAGTTCACGTATAGTTACATTGTTACTGGGAGGTAAGTAGATAGTAGTGATGGCAATCTTTTTATGATCGCTTAGGTTGCGGTTAACTATTAGGATTTTGGCAGGGTAGAAACTAGGGGCGGGAGTATGGTAAGGGATGCAGAGAGAGGTTATCTATGTAAAGGATAGCTACCCCACCACCCTTTTGTGTAGGTCTATCTTGATGGAAGATATTGTAGCCCGAGGGGATAATTTCTTTGTTTGATATGTGAGGTTTTAGCCAGGTTTTAGAAATGGAGAGGATATCTGAAGAGTGTAATGGTATCTGAGGGTGTAGTTCAGGGACTTTATTTACTATACTACAGATATTGAGACCTAAGATTTTAAGGTGCTTGGCAGAAGAGATGGACTGATATGGGGTGGGAATCTGGGTGGAAATGGGGGGGGGTGACAGGTTAATGGGGTTGGCTAGTGGACCAGGGTTAGGATGAACATCACCTGAGAGAAGCAGGGTAAGAATAGGGATGAAGGGAGTATACCTAAGTGGGTGTGGCAGAAAGAATTTTGATTTGACTTTAGGGAGGTAGGAGAGCTTAGGAGAGAGATTATATTTGACCAGATGTAAGAAGTGATGAGAAAACTGAGAAGATATATGGAAGGAGTATGGTGTTTGATTAAGTGATTGTAGGATATGAAAGGTGGGACTAGGGTATATGTCAGATAGATATATATGGTAGGATATAGTTAGTGTGAGATCAGTGAGCAGTGGTATTGAAAGGAGTCGGTGTAGCAGCATGTTTTAGCTGTAGGGAGGTAAGAGGAATGTTCAAAAGGAGGGTGGGAGTATAATAAATAAGGTGAGGTGAAGTACCAGTTAGATAAGTAGAAAAGTGCATGGAAGGCTGAGTAATAGGAGGTATGGGAGGGGAGGGGAAAAATAGATTGAGGAAACTGGAGGGAGTGGCAGTGGAAAATGAGAGAGTGGTTGTGATTGGATGGAATGTGATGGGTGTGGAGGAGGAAAGGGGTGTGGGAAGAAGAGGATGTGAATGTATATGCATGCATATGTTACATCAGACTGAAAATGAAACAGTGGATCTACTTAAAAATAATGTAGGAAGCTGATTGTAACAGTGCTTATAAACCTTTATATTTGTATATACTCATCAATTATTTTTTAATGATGTGCATACCATATTTAAAACAAATGTTGCTGTAATAGTTTGAAGGAAATCAGTGTCATTTGATTAACATTTTTATGGTTTCATTACAGTTTCTCAGATCATAATAAACCCAAAAAAGAGGCTGAAGGTTAAAATCCACACTCGTTTAATGTTAGCGCTTTTGTACACACCAATAATATGCACTTCTTCAGACAATACATTTCCCAAGAATCAACTATTTTATAGTTCATATACCTAATTGATTAATTCAATAATAACATAATTGATTCAGTAATTGATTAAAACAAGTATTACATTAAATTAAATTAGATTAAATCAAATTAAATTAGATAAGCACCATTTCATAAGAATCAAACGATAAAGAAGCATAATATACTTTAAAATACATATACCAAGTCAAATATGCAGTTCTATTAACCCTATATGTTATCTATCTAATGCTTTCAATTTTAAAAGACATTTGATAAAACAGGTCTCATTTAATCCAGGATAAATATGTGCATTGGTTGGCCATTTTAATTCTCTTTTTTCCAACTTCAATTCCCAAGCACCACCTCTTATATTCTTGGTAACTTGTTCAAGAATAGTAAACTGGAAATTATGTGGCTGAAATTCACCTATGTGTCTAGCCAAGGCATTAGGATTAGCATTCTTGCTTATGCAATATAAATGCTCGTATAAACGCTGCTTGAACTGACGTTCTGTCTTGCCCAGATAAAAGGCTGGGCATTGGCAGCAGGAAGCCATATAGACCACACCTTGGCTGTCACAAGTGAATTTCCCCTTTATATTATATTTAGTCCCCCTAATGTAAACATGTATTCCTGTCAATATATACTTACAATAATGACATCATCCGCATTTATGCATGCCCCAAAAATGGTTATATGTGGTTCTTGAAGCTTCTAAAAGGGCCTTTATGTTAAAACCTCTTCTATAAGTAACTAGGGGTCTTGTTCCTATTACATTTGTTAAAGAGTGATCCTCTAAAATGAGTTCCCAGTTGTTCACTAAAATATTTCTAAGGTCCACAGCATTGATAGAATAATCTGTTAGAAAATTGACAACATAATTTCTTGATGAATTTCTATCTATAGAATCATCTAACTCTCTGGTATCTACTAGACAAGAGGAGGAAGGCCCCTCTGTAACATAGCCCTTAGATAAAATGAGCTTGAAATGGCCTGACCTTCTCTTCGCTTTAACTTCCAAAATTAAATTATCAACAAGCTTAGCCAGATATGCTCTATTGGTGAACATATTTTTTAAAATATTGCATTCCCTGAGGAATTCATGTTCATTAGAGATCATTTTGGATGCCCTAACTAACTGCCCCTTATCTACCGCTCTTTTTTGGTAGTAAGGGTGATTGCTAGAAAAATTTAAAAAACAGCTGGAATATGTGGGCTTCCTATCTATTTGTGATCCATATCTATTATATTGTCAGTCTTTATAAAGTTTGATGTCCAAGAAATTGATTGTCTCGCTATTAAATTGATAAGTAAATGCCAGAAAGTTAATGAAGCTAGTCATGGCTTCAATTAACTGGGTTGCTACATTTTCTTCATCCTTAAGAATAAAGAACATATCATCTTGGTATCGTGTATACCAAGCCACTTTATCTTGAAAACGTTGATTAGGGAATAAGAATGTTCTTTCCCAAAATGCCATTACAGCATTAGCAAAGCTTCCCCCACATGGGGACCCCATTGCAACTCCTGATTTTTGTAAAAAATATTCACCCTTAAACATAAAAAAATTGTTATTCAAAATAATATCTAACAATGTGACTATGAGATCAATATCCTGTCCATCAACATGTTTCACAAGAAGGAACTCACGCACCCATTCCAAGTCTACATCCTGAGGTATAACTGTATAGAGATCTTTTATGTCTACAGTAAGAAAATTATAAGAGGGATCATATGGTAAACTATTAAGGTTGTCCAAAAAGGGTGAGGAATCTCGACATATTTGTTTCTCTGTCTGTAAGGGTAATTTTAATCTTGAATCCACCCATTTAGCAAAAGCGTAAGTGATGGATTTATGTCCATCGATAATAGGTCGAAACGAGGGATCGTTGAAGTTCTTATGGATTTTTGGTGTTCCAAAGATAACTGGAATATATGGTGCTGGCATGCTCAAGTATTGATATGTATCAATTGAAATCATGGCATCTATAAAA
This sequence comes from Protopterus annectens, assembly GCF_019279795.1. NCBI lineage: Eukaryota > Metazoa > Chordata > Ceratodontiformes > Protopteridae > Protopterus > Protopterus annectens. The sequence goes on along the minus strand of NC_056731.1, from coordinate 1,683,748,613 downwards.
AGATCACTAAGATGTGATCTAATAAGTGCATATGCCTGATTCAGTTCATTCAATGATATTTTCTCATAATTAGTGCGAGACAGCATAGCATACATTCTCCTATCATATTCCATTTGATTCATGAAAATAATACCTCCTCCTTTATCGGGTTGCGTAACTCGGATATTATGGACTTCTAAATCCATGAAAAATTCTCTCTCCTCTTGGGTAATATTTTGGCTTTGACCCTGAGACATATTCTGATTATTACTCACAGATCCAAACTGTATCTCATTGATTTTCTCAAATAATGCCAAGATACCCTGTAAAGGAGGGTTAAAAACACTGAAAACTCTCTTGCTGTTCATAATAGGGTTATTACCCCCAAAACGCACATTCAAATTAAGTTTACGTACATATGATGGATTAAATGAGACCTGTTCTATCAAATGTCTTTTAAAATTGAAAGCATTAGATAAATATAGGATTAATAGAGCTGCATATTTGACTTGGTATATGTATTTTAAAGTATATTATACTTCTTTATAGTTGGATTCTTATGAAATGGTGCTTATCTAATTTAATTTGATTTAATCTAATTTAATTTAATGTAATACTTGTTTTAATCAATTACTGAATCAATTATGTCATTATTGAATTAATCAATTAGGTATGTGAACTATAAAATAGTTGATTCTTGGGAAATGTAATGTCTGAAGAAGTGCATTTTATTGGTGTGTACAAAAGCGCTAACATTAAACGAGTGTGGATTTTACCCTTCAGCTTCTTTTTTGGGTTTATTAGTTGAAGTTTTTGTTTATTTTCATGAAGTTTCTCAGATCATGTTTAGTCATGACTTAAAAAAACTGTATCGCTTACATCCTGTTTTACATTATTAGTGTGCCTGTGCATTAAATTCACCTTAATTGTAGATGCTGCATTACATTCTTTTACACTGTCTGACTCAGAGAAGTGGGAAAACTTGACTTTTTTTTTATTTAATAAGGTCTTTTCTCCGAGAGTGTGTGACCATATCTTTACAAGCTAAATGTGTAGGAGTTATGGAATACAGAACCTTGGAAAATGATTGTTTTGGTGTCTGCTGCAATTGCTTTCTGTATAACATGTTAATAAGGAAGATGTGATCTTTCTACATCCACTACAAACAGCAGAGTTCCAGGCACACAAAGACTACTCTCAAAGCCTGGGACTTGAGTGTCATGTGGTTTACAAAGGCTACTGCACATAATTGTACTGAAATATGAGTTTGAGCAAAGTGAAACAGCTGTGCACAGAGATCAGAGCTGCTATACCTGAACTAGATTATTTGAGTTTGAGCAATGTAAGTGTGACAGCTATGGGGAGGGAATGGTTTGAGGCAATGGTTAGTAGGAGGGATTCCAGTTTAGAGAGAGGGAAGTGGGTTTAAGGGTTAGGGACCAGGAGGGGAGTTTAAGGTTTGGTACCAGCAAGAGAGTTTTAGAATTAAGGACTGGGAGGGGAGATGAAGGTTAGGATATTTGACTGAAGTCTGATGTTTAAGGAAAATTCAGTATTTTAGGGTTAGACGTAGGTTTAGGTTTAGAGAATGATCTGAAACGTTAGAGTCTGGAAGGGACAAACTGAGATATTGGTTTAGGGAGTAGCCAGGTACTTGAGAGTTAGGGAGAGGGAGTAGAGTTTTAGGTTTAGGTATCAATCAGAGATTTTAAGCTTAGGGAGTGGAAGGAGAGTTGACATCTGCCACATCAAGCCATAATTGACTCTCACAATATAACAATTCAGTACCAGTTCAAACCAATTTGCATTAGCAAATGCTTGTTGCTGCTTAAAAAGACCTACTTGTAGCTCTGTTATGGTAATGAAACTATAATATGTAGTATAACTCTAGATGTTGGTAATGACAGATAACCAGATTTGATTTGCATAGCAAACTTAGAGAGCTTCATAGAATAGAATGCTATTAATTTCTGGAGCTAGTTTTCTAATTTCCTTGCATTCTGTATTTCTAAGTCTACCAATGAAGCCATGAGTCTTGGATGAATTACACAGGGCAGACTAAAATTTAAATCAAACATCCTGCTATTACTCTACGAATAATTATATCTACTACATTCAGAAATGCAACTTAATTTCTTCACAAGTGAAGTACAATGAATCCTCCCCAACTGTCCCATAGGGGTTGAAGAGCCATGAGGTAAGTCCTGATAAACTTGAACACTTCTTCTTTCACCACTTCAAGGTCTAAACCTCCTACTGTAATATTTGCCATTTTTACGTTTATGTATATGAAGTCCATACTGGTTGTAGCTACGATGTTGGTCTTGAAGCTGTGCAAGAGCTACAAAGACTGGAATTAATTGCAGCTACTTCACAAGTCATGCTGATGGATCACTCCTAAAGGGAAAGGGACTAGGTAGCTTGTGGTGCAAACATCTTTAAGCAAGCAAAAGAAGGAAAGCAGTACACTAGACACATGAATAATCTCTAGGAATATGGATGTGTAATCAAGCTAGGAACTGCAGTGCCTTATTTCTTGTCTTTTTTGACCAGGCGATTACCTAATTCCACCATCCTTTCCAAAAATTTAAGAGAATATGACTGATTTCTTTGACAAGATCAGAAAATTTAAGGAAAGCAGATACCTTCCCCATCATTATCAGTGTACTTTAAAAGCACATATGAAACAACATGTACTATATGATGCATGGCAGACCTACTTCAACACAAAGAGCCTAAACTTGATATTATGTAAGGCTACCCCTGCAATTAATTTAAAGAAAATGGCCTAACACTCTTTATCTTCTGGGGAAAAGGATTCAAAAGGGATCACAAACCACCACCAAGAGCCTGCCCCCATAGCAGAACACCTTCTCCACCAAACCTTTGAATGTGGCATTGTCCTCACACTTTAGAAAAATCAATCACATATGGAAGGAAGTTCAGTAAAAATCATCAGGAAGAATAGTTTACTAACTAACTGATCGTTTTCATCTGATAGTGTAATGAGACTTTCAGAATAACAAAAACAAGAATCGCAGACCTTTTAAGAATTCAGACATGAATCATGTTACCACCAATAAATCATAAGCATGGATTTATTATTTCTTTGTAGAATATGGAGTGTCGCAGTTATACCCTGAAACTGGGAAAAAGATAAACTTGTTAATCACACCCCTAGTGTGAGACTTGACTTTAACAACACTTAAGGGTGTTTAACAAAAACTTGTTAAGGATATCTAACCACTGTTAAGATTGAGTCTTGTACTAGGCACTCATAATGGACAGAGCTAGCTTGCAAAGAACAGTAGCAGAAGGTAAACCATCTTTTAAAGGTTGCTAGAAATTCATTCTGCCACATTTATAAAGTGAAGGTATGATATAATAGTGTGCAACACCTTTTAAAGCTGTTGGCTCTACAGTGGAGGATTTCATTTCTGCCTGCTGTCTGTTTCACAGTGCAATGCGCTTTACTGTCTTTGAAATCTGATAAAACATTGACTTCAAATTTAATTTTATTTCATTGCACTATTTGAAGCATTTTATCTCCTGTAAAACCTTTACTTACATTTCATGATCGTTTTTTTCTGTAACCACTTGTCCAGACAAAATATACTATACTTGGAAGAGTGTTCTGTGAATTACAATTTATTTTGAATCGCATTCATTAAGCTAAACCAGATGTGAACAGATTATTAAGTAAATTGCTGCAGCTAATTTTATTGTTCTGCAACATGAAGTCATTAATTTTTGTTGTAATGATAAAGCATTGTGTACAATATTCTAAAACAGTTTGCTTTTGTGGTTGCTAGACATGTACATTTTGACTTCAGGAAATAGACAAATCTATATATTAAATACAAGAAAATAGATATGTAGCAATAATGATAAAGTGTACCATCAATATCCATGACTTAACCATCAATATCCATGCTTTAATTTCCACATGAAGGCATATGCTCAAAAACATTTAATTTGACAATGAAACCATATGAACACAGACAGCAGCAAAGCAGTTTCAAATAATAGTTTCAATGAACCTCAAATATTATTACTAGGTCAAAGAATATTGTCATTAGTTTAATAATAACATTTGAAATCTCGTATTTTTTACTGTACAGTGTTGAATATTTTCCTTTATTATTAAGTAAGAAATGCTCTTTATCGGGATGATAGCTTCAAATTACTATGGGAAGGAGACTTTTCATTGCTTCTACATAATATGACTCACTAATTTTTTCTTCAGTTTGATTTGAAATTTCTTGTTATATTATCTAAAGAATAAGTTTAAAAGTGCTTTTAGAACATTTCTGCATTGACTAAACCCTGAAGGATAATGTCATCCCTTTTAAAGCACAGCAACTGTCGCAAGAGATAATGGAGATATGGTTTCTTCCAGAAAGGTCTAATATAATGCTTTCTGTTAAAGAATCAAGGATTCATTTTTAGCAACAAAATGAAAAAGCAGCAACATAATGCAATTCTTTAGTCAATAGGTATACCTTAGTAACTGTTTAGTGTTACAAAAAATGTCCCTTTGGAAAATATGCGTGTGATTAGTCAGTACATGATAGTCTATCAAATTAGCTATGCAGTTATATGGATGCAGATGAATTTCTAGACAAATTTGCCTTCTTTATGGCTAAACATCTTGTTGCTATCAATATGCACATATAGGTATAGTGAAAAACAAATGCAGCTACTGCTTTGTAGGCAATGATTGCAATTCCCAAACCAAGTTGTAGCGAGAAGGTAATAACATGATTTGCTTTTTAGAATTTATGCAAAACGAGTACACTCTGATGTCAGGACTTGATCTTTTGTGTTACTGTTAGTTCACTTTCAGACTTACTCCATAATGGCATAACCCATAAGTAAAGACAATCAGTATTCTGTCTGCAATATTTCGTGCCTCTGAATGATGGAACTTCTATCTCATGCTGACAAGACAATAATATACCCACCGAATGTTACATTACGCCCTAAATACATTTTTGGAAACACATTTTAGTAGTCATTAAAGAAAAACAATTCTCTACATATTTATTTATACAGACATATCCTGTATTGAATGCACCAGCAATGAAAGCTAAGGCACAATGCCAAACAAATTAGAAACATGTCAAAGCTGAAAGTACAGCTGCAGTTGAGCTGATCAGAAAAAATGGCGAAGTTGTTACATTTAATGAAAACTGCCAACGTTAGTTCAGATTTGCAAAAGTGAATATGCTTTTCAAAATACTTGATGTAATTGTATGGTACTGATAAAAGTGATGAAAATAAGAAAACACTATTATGAACGTGACTTCACACAGCTAATAGCTGATAAGACTTTCATTTGGTGATATGAAAACATCATTGTAGACTAACAATGAATAATGAAAATGGATACACTCATCAAATAAGTGGAATATTGTAAGATAGGCGAGTATAGCAGGTAAGTCAAAATATTTTCTCAGTAATATAATGGCACACTTTCCAAAAGGAACTCAATCTCTTAAGTCATAATGGTCTTAAGTTATAACTGTTAGAAATTGTGTTAAGCTTTTCAGAACTATCTATGCACCTGGCCTCATGAAATGCCAGTTATTTGGCATCATTGTCTTAAATATAGTTTTGTTTTTTTTTGGGGGTTGCAAAATAGTCGCTTAATAATTGCAAACAATAGAAGAAATTTTCATATTATAAGGTTCAGATTAAATTATTAAAATAACTTTGCAAGCAAGTACTTATCATTATTAAATCAGACATAATAACAACGGTCAGTAGCTTTGGCGCAAGTTTTCATCTCTCTCTCTCTCCCTCTCTGTCTCACACACATGCACAAATACAGATACACAGACAGACACACAAACACACATCACACACACTTACTAATAATGTAATACAACACACTCATGTACCATACATGTGTGAAGAATAAGGTTTGGATAGTTCTGTCCTAAGTGACTTTATGTTATAGCTGTTTATCAAGATAGGATCCTTTAAATTGAATGCTGTAGATGAATGTTGAGCAGCTGAACAAAAAAAATCCAAATCTCATTTCAATTTAAGCATAATTTTCATAATTTATTTTATTTTATTATTTTACATTTGTTGACCGGGCTAGTCTAGCTGGATACATATCCTTTTTCAGTAGAGGCCCGGGGAGAAAAGCTCCCAATAATGAGAAAAGTAACACACTACAATTAGATAGAGGTACTACATTATAAAGATAACAAAACAGTAAGACATCAGTATATACATGCTAGTAGAAAAAAAAATGCTTAAGCTAAGTTGGTGACATGACAAGCTAAGTTGGTAACATGACATGAGTACACATGTGGAGGAAGTAAAATGCTAGATAATAGCTTGTGAGAGAGAAGAATGTAGGGTACTATGAGACCTATAGGAATTACTCTGGGTTTGGACATGGGCACAACCAGTGGGACTTTAAATATTCTCTGAGATTATTTTTGAATAGATTGAGTGAAGGCATGAGTCTAAGGTAGTTGGGAAGGGAATTCCATTGCTTTCCAATAGAGTTAGCATAGAGAACATCGCCGCCCATGTTATTAGATTTGATGGTTAATACTTGATTACTGTTTGAAGACCGAAGGGAACTTAAGTTGGTGTATGGGGTCAGGATTTTGCTCAGTGAGGGGGTTTTGTCTGGTTGATTAATTATTTTGAATGCTTCCATGAGTTGATTGAATTTAAGAAGATTGGGCAGTTCTAACCAGCCTAGTTTCTTGAGGTTGAGGCAATGGTGGGTACGATAGGGTGTTCCTGTAATGAATCTGGCTACATGGTGGTAGGTGGTAGAAAAGTTATTGAGCTCACGTTTATTGAGGAAGGAAAATATCGGGGAGGCATATAGTAGGGTGGGAAGGAGATGAGTGCGGGCAATGGTTAATTTTGCATGAGGAGTGAGAAAGTTCCTGATTCTGTACATTGAACCTAGTTTCTTGTTAACTGACTTAATGGTTTGGGCAATGTGGATATCAAATTTGAGCTTGTGGTCAATAGTGACACCTAATAGCTTGGTGTGGGAGACGGGCTCAATGATGGTGCCATTAAAGGATTCGACAATAAAGGACCTAGGACTTTGTGGTTCTAGGGTAAGGGAGTGGTAGGGAAAAATAGAAGTAACTTGGTTTTGGTTGGGTTAAGTATGAGTTTCAGGTCAGAGAACCATTTTTCAACTTTGGCAAAACATTGTTGGGTGGCTGTTTGGAGTTTCTGGAGAGAGAGATCAGAGCAGATCAGGGTGGAGTCATCCGCATATTGTATGCAGGTGGTTCTGGGGATGATTGTGTGAAGATCATTTATAAAAACAGAGAAAAGAAGGGGGCCAAGTATGGAGCCCTGTGGGATGCCAATGTTGTTAGGGAGCAGTTGAGATAGACTATTTTGCCATTGGACTGCTTGGTGCCGGCCAGAAAGGTAGTCCTTGAACCAGTTTAGTGCCAAGTTGTCCAGATGAAGGGTTTGCAGGGTGTGGAGTAATAGCTGGTGGTTAACCATGTTGAAAGCTTTTGATAGATCAAGAAAGAGCGCAGAGGATATAAGTTTTTTGTTACGGTTGCTATTTATTGAGTCGACAAAGGAGAGGAGGGCAGTAGTAGTACTGTGATGGGGGCGAAAACCGTGCTGGGTAATAGATAGCAGATTATTGATGGTGAGGTGGTGTAGGAGTTGTTTGATATTGATATTTGAAACTCAAATTAATGACTCTTAACTGTGAGAGGCAGTTTGGAGTAAGGGGAGTTTCCCTAGCATTCATGCAGCCTCTTTTGAATCAGTGTTGATTTAGTTTGTTCTGCACACTTGCACATTAATTATTAAGTTGTAGTCATGCAAATGTACAACTCATACTGTAAATTAATGCCATAATATTTAAAATCTGTCAAAGTTTCAAACTAATAGCAAGCAAATTATATATAGACATATAATATTGACATCAGTAAGACATCAAGGCATTTCCAATGTGACTGGCAAGATGATTAATCTCTGATTTAGTAAACTTAGGTGATCTAGGATTGGTTAGTGACTCAGGTGCTTGATAGAGGTGGCAGGGAGGTATGATTCTGTCCATCCTTGGAAGAGGAAATGTGCTGAGAGGGCAGATCTCTTGAGCTTGTTGTAGGCTAGAACTCAGAGATTAAGATGTTGGTTTGATGAGAAGGCCAAGGATAATTTTAATTAACATACCACAGAGAAATGTGAGATGGCACTTATTTCAGGACTTGGCTAGCCTGTGGGCTGAGCAAATGTGCTCCACTACTGGAAGAAGACTGCCCTGCAGCTTCCAATGGGATGTTCTAAGGGTCCCATTTGGAAAGCTAAATCAGAACAGTACATACACGGTTATGGACACTTTCCTTATTTGACATCTTAAAATGATAAATCAGTAAATACAAAAGATTATGCTCTTTATTTTATATTAAGACACTTCTGGATATAGCCTGTGCCAGTATTGCAAGGAAGAAGTTGTGATATCCAGATTTTGATGTCTCCAAAATTGTATAATCCTCTTTGTGAGGTATTTCTGTTGCCTTTCCAGTTGTTGTAGATGTCTTGTGAGGTACATACCAAAAGGGGCATTGTACTATATAATAGGTCTAATGAGTGATGAGTAGAGGGGAGCAATGATCTCTTTTTTCCTGGATGAGAACCCTTTGGCAATGAAGTGTGCCATGTAGAAGGATTTCCTGACTACTGTGGCGATGTGATTATCAAAGGAGAGACTAGTGTCCACCTGTGTCCCAAGGTCTCTTATCACACTTTTGATGTTAAGTAGACTACCACCTATGTGGTAGCTCATGGGTACAGAGTTTTTACCAAAGTGGATAACAATGCACTTTTTGGCATTGAGCTTGAGGCCATGGCACCAGGCATCTGTCTCAGTGAGGCCATTTTGTAGGATGTCCACATCATTTGGAGTTTCAGTTATGGCTCCTAGTTTACAGTCACCTGTGAACTTCATTAGCCAAAGACCTTCTGTGTTAGCCTGTACATCAGAAAAGTAGATACCAAACAGGAGAGGACCTAGGACTGAACCCTGTGGTACTCCACTTGTCACTGGGCTGAAGTCGGTTTTGGAGTCTGCTACTTTCATAGTGTGGGCTCTGTCAGTGAGCCAGTTGGCAACCCATCTTGTGACATAGGGATTTATACCTAGTTTAGTGAGTTTATTTATAATTCCAGAGTGGGAGATGGTGTCAAAAGCCTTGGTGAGATCTAGAGAGGCTGTGTGAACCACCTTACCCCCGTCTACAGCTATGGTGACTGCTTCAAAGAAGTCAATCAGGTTTAGGAGACATGATCTACATTTTACAAGCCCGAACTGGGTGGGGTGCTTAGTGTAGCTAGTAATAAGTTGTTAAATAAATTTAGTTCTGTTTTATTAGGGAAATAACAAAGCTAATACAAGATTTGGAAACCTATTGTGAAAATGCTAAAAATAAACATAAGCAATATAAGTGCGAACTAGTTAACACAATGACTTCCAAGATTTTGCAGTAAGCTTTCCCTGTAGTCAGAGTAAGTCAGTAATATCTCTCAACTGTATAAATAAATGCAATTAAGTACCAATGAATTCTTCTTTAACTTAGCAATTGTATTGTGACATAAAAATGAAGCAATTGTAGAAAATATCAACATATGTTTAGACCATTCAGTCTTCTGAAAGCCAGTAAGTTAAATGCTTGACATTTATAAAGAAGGGTAAATCTGAAGGAAAAAAGTATTTTGCCAATATCATAGCAATAAAGAAGCTTTAGTGCCCACTTTCCATTTTTAATATGTGGTAGTCTATTATTACTACTTCTAACAGTGTCCAACCATATGTTAATATGTTAACCTGTGTAGATTGTTCATCTGTGTAAACATTAGAACTGCAAAACTGCTCTAGTGGACCACAGTACTCCAGAAATAAGGCAGCAGCAAAATCTGAGTTAGAAACCTGACACTGCAATCAGAGCCAGATCCAGCACTAGGCAACCTAGGCAGTCACCTATGGCCCAACTGGCAGAGAGGGGCCCACTGGCTAGGGGAGCTATCACAACAGTTACTTTTTACATTAAAATTAAAACAAAAAATGTACAAATCTTTCTTTAAGGGTGTTCATCTCTAAGAACACTGTTTACATGCAATGAATACATCTCGTTATGCATCTGCATGCACCTACTGCTGCTTGCATTGATGCATACTTGCTTCTTCTTCTGTTCTACTTCCACATGTAGAATTTAAACACACAACTGTTCATTTCTGCTTATTCAGTGGAATGTTTATCAGTAAGGTAAGGTGCTTTGCTGGTGTGTGTGTGTGTGTATTTGTGTATATGTGTAATGTCCTAGTTAGAACTCACAGCTTAGTTAATTTAACCAGGCTCATATTTTGCACCTTATTTACAGGAGACAAGAGCCTGCATCCTCTATACCAATTACCAGAATATAAGTTTCAGTGCATTTTCAAGAAATTGTGAATTTCAGTACATTTTCAAGGAATTGTGAGCTTCAATGCATTTTCAAGGAATTGTAAGCTTCAGTGCACTTTCAAGGAATTATCATTTTCAGGGAAGACAAGTTTATTGCTATGCATGCCAAATCTGCTTTCAATGTGGAACTGATTTGTTTAGCAAATAGTCATCACTGTTTGTGCTAGAGAATTTGACAGCAGTGTTAGTAGCACAGCAGGTATCATACTTGCTGTTGATGCAGCAGGCTATGGGTTCTACTTCCACACCATGTAGATAGATTGCTGATATTGTGTTGTACTTTAACAGTGTGGTGGAGTGCTGTAGTCCTAAGTGTGTCCTTTGGATGAGTTGCCTTGTAACAATGAACATGTTGTCAGTTTGTTCCATCCATTCCCTATTGCAATATTACCAGCTTATCGATTTTTTTTACTGTAACATAGGCAATTTATTCTTCAAGGGCAGCGGGCACTGGATTTGTGTATGAAACATTAGGATATAAGGCTGCTTGCTAGCGGTAACCTCTTCATTAGTTACAGATCTCATTAATGTGGAATTATTAAAATGAGATTGTGCATATTGACTGAAATTGATGGATTGTAATGTCAGAAGTTTGAGGGGCATTTTATTGTTAAAATCTTCTGAAATGGGCAGTTTTTTCATTATTGGTTCCTACATTTTGTTTCATTGCTTACTAGAAAAATGTACAAATCTACAAATTTAAAACACACTCTAACAAGTGGTGCTGTATTATACAAGGAATATAATTTAATGCAATCAGGAAGGTGAATCAGAGAACACATGCATGTATACATTGTCCTAAAATGTGTACAAGAGGCCTATGGTTTGAAAACATCACAAGATAAACTTAATCCTACACTGGCCAGATGCATTTTCCTTGACTTAGGGATTCAATTCCATTTCAATTAATGTGAGTTTCAAGGGCAGAGAAGTTTACTGTTAATGCTAAGTCTGTTTTCATTGTGAGACTGCATTCTTTTGTTTAGCAAATGTATATCAGTGTTTGTATTATGAAACTTGGAATAAAAGTTTTAAATTAAATCCAAATATCTGTAGTCATTGTAGAAGTAAAGAAGAAAACAGTATGCACACAGGCAGGTTTGAACAGTGTTTATGGTAACTGTGGAGAAATAACCAAGTAATGGGACATTGGAACAGCTGTGTGTGTGTGTGTGTGTGTGTGTGTGTGTGTGTGTGTGTGTGTGTGTGTGTGTGTGTGTGTTTGTGTGTGTGTATGTGTGTGTGTGTGTGTGGGGGGGTTCTGCTATGGGGGGCTGATTCATTACCCTGCCTAGAGCCCCATTTGACCATGATTTGGTCTTGAGTGCAGTGGCAGTGAGAAAATGTTAAAATTACTAATATAAACAGTTAAAATAAACAAAGGTTGCAGTGTTTTCTATTGTCATCTGTCAGGAAGAATTATTTGACTTTATTTCAAGATGACATTAACTCAAAACAAGATCACATTTTCAGAAAGTAGGTAGATCTGTCTACAGACTTCTTTACTTTTCTGTGGCAAATTAGGCATGTATATATATTTTGAAGAATAAGCAATGCTTTTTAAAGAAAATAACACTTTGTGTCTCTGCATACTGGGTAGGATTCATTGCTATGGTACAGACTATATAAACTACTGCAGAAAAAAGAAAAAAGCAAAAACAAAATAAACACTTAGTGCACACTTTTGGGGTAAGTGATATGGGGTATGTATGGAAATATACAAATCCTCATGAATAACAGCAGTAGAGCCATACAGAGACAGCATACTGTGTTTTACAGCTGCGGCCATTATACACGTCCACTTACAGAAACCACTCAGCTGGACATTCCAAGAGGATGCTGATTTTCTTTGCTTCTCTCTTCAGAAAAACAATTGTTTATTAATTCACAAAAGGAATTATTTACAGCCGTGGGCTGTGCCAGAACTACTGACTAAAACTCCAAGTATATTTAAGGTTAGTTAAAACTATAATGTACCTGGCATTTGCAATATTTAGTTACTTTTTGAGTCAATTAAAAAAAAAACTCAGTATATTACAAAGTGACTCGTTGTCTTCACTCTATCTTACTCATCCTCCACATAAATCTATTCAACTAATGCAGCTTAAAGCTAATGTTGGTTCAGAGGAACATGAACTGAAAGTAGCATCGAGCATTTAAAATGCAAATCTGATCACGGCTACTTTGGAAGACCTGAAACTAGCTCTGGTTCCTATCCAAACTTTCTTGGAAAAATCCTGGAAGACTCCACAGTGATAAAATCTGCATCTCAGCAACCATTTTGTTTCATATGTATATGCAGTAGCAGTACTGCAAACAAAGGAAAAAAAGACTGCTACAGAAAAAATAATCTAACTTTAAAATAACATTCCTCCATCTGTGTAATTGCAAGGCCTTATGGAAACCGAAAACAGGGAAAACAGTATCATCATCATCATCATCATTATCATCATCGCCATCATCAGGGACGGGTCTGAGTCTTACGTATTTTATTTTTTTTAGCTGCATAAGTGGGATGGTCCATATTCCTTTTTCAGCCATGATTTGTAACACAAGGGTAAGGATACATATATTATGTAAAAACACAGACATTTTAGTGCAACCAGTAATCTGTCAATTTTCAGAGATGGAAGGGAACAGAACAGCCAGAGAAAATGCATGCAGATATAGGGAGAACATGCAAACTTCACACATACAGTGACCAAAGTAAGGACTGAACCCCACAGCATGGTCTTATGAAGTTAATATAGCTTTGAACTGTCACTGTGCTGCCATCTTGGTAAAAATCAACATTTTTAAAGCTAACTATTTTAGTTATTTGTACTATTCTGTTATGGGATGTGAAATACAAAGCAAATATGGGAAATGACAGTACTTTTAATTTCTTTCAGGATTGGTAATAATTTCTGTACTAGCAGAATGCCTATATCAGATTAAAACACCTAAATCCTATCCAATTTATACTTAGATTAACATCAAATTGAATCATCAGCTGCTCTGTGGAATCAAAGGAAATGGGGCCGAGGGGCATATTGTCCCAACCACCACCTTCTAGAAAATGCCAACCAGGATGAAAGTTTACAACCAGTCACAGCAGTATGGCAGTTTGTTATCTGTCATTGAGCAATCTCAGTTGCAATCACTTATAGACATTGTGGTGTTAAACAGGTGTCTTGCCAAGGAATTCATATTCTTCTGCTATAGATGCTTTCTCAATATATCCTTTTCTTAATATCAACAGATGCTCATTTTCTCTGGTGTTTATCCTTAAAATATTAAGTATTCCACTGACTCTGAAAGTGAAGCTGTAAACATTTAATTTATATCAGATTATTGGGTCTGCTTTACTATGTCTGACTTTTCATGATGCTAGACAATGTAAAACTGCCATACTTAACATTCCCTTTCCCATCAATGTTGAAACATTTTGCAAACAGAAAAATATAATACTATGATAGGCTAGGAGTAGTTTTTTTATTTAATTCTTTCTTGATCCCCTCAGAAGCATGCAAAGTAATTCGGATTAGGCTGAGAAGATGTTTTTTTTCTAGTTTGATATCTTAATATATACTTGTTTTTATGTTTTCATGTTTTATGTTTTAATAAAACTGGGTTATAGACTTAAAGACTTCATTTATACTAAAAACTATCATTTTTAATACCTGGTATATCCTACTATAAAGGTTTTCACAAATTCCTTCTTGCATATTTATCCTGTTATAATGTTGTATTTTGTACATTTGACAGTGCCATGTCTCAGACTGACCCATACCTGACTTTCTATTCAATTTTGTTTCTTTTATTGGCTGAAGAATGAGTTGAAACTCAATAAACCATCATCTTCCACTAGCCTAGTTGGAGTAGGAAAATTTCCAAGATTAAACAAAATACACAGAACAAAAATGCACTATTTAAAATAAGTATCTATTAGTTATAGCTATCGAAGGTAAGTAATGCATAGTTTTACTCTGCAACTGAACTGAGTCACATTATACTGGGAAGTCCTTAGAGACTGATGTTATGCAATATTGCAGACTCTATGCAAATTATGCAGATATAATTTTCACAGTATTTAAAAACAATGCTAATCTACAAAACCATGTGTGTTAGATGGCAAGTATCTGTGAAAACATTGTGTGCCTTAATATTTCTTTAAGATGCACAATCTGTTCACTTGCAGGTCACACAGCTTTTAAAATTAATGTAGTTAGGAAAACTATAGTTAATAGTTCTAACCATTTAATAATAACACATGTATATCCCAGAACATCTTCACATTACCCATGTTTTAATGTCATTATGTACTAACATCCATTGCCTTCATGCAATATACCCAACACAACTGATGGTATCTTACTCCATTTTTCATTATCCGTGGTGGTGGTACTGCGGTAGCGTTATCACCTCACAGTAAGACGCTGACCGGTGCGACTCTCAACTATTGCGTCTTCTGCGTGGAGACATGCGTGAATGGGCGTCCCTTCGTTGAAGGTTGTGCGTTAGGGCTGGCAACTAAGCACGTAAAAATCAACTGCCAATTAATAGCGGACCAGTGTTCCGCTGTGGCGACCCCTAACCGGGAAAAGCCGAAAGACACAACAACAACAATGTAAATATGAAAGTGCATATTTTTCATGGCTTTTAACACTATCTCTGCTCATCTCATGCTGACAGTTTCAACATGCATGCTTAGCAAATCATGTCAGCTTGTAGATTACATTTTACTGTCTTAATTTTAGGTATGCTTCTGTACCAGGACATCAGAAATTAGTATTTCAAAGCACTGATATGTATACTTGCTTCAGGAGTAAAGGGAGTCCCCCTTTAAGGACAAGTGCACTCTTATACAATATACAGGAACTCTGGTTTCCCAATAAATATATGTTTGTAGGAAACAATGAGTTAAAAATTACCCTACATTTCCTGTTATCATCTTCAGTCAACAAACATGTTTTTTTTTATTAAAATCATCAAATGTAGTATAACCAGCAACCATGTTTGATCAGGATGAATGAAGCTGGAATGCAGGATACTGAGTCTGTTAGTTAAGGTGGCCAGAAACAGACTGTAGCTATGGTTACAGATAGAGACAGGCCTACACTAGGTAACCAGGGAAGGATGCTGCCCAGCATTAGGTTAGCTGAGACAATGTCTTTTTTCCAAGATAATGGAGCCTCTTGTCTTGACAATATGTAATTTGCCAGCTTCACAAGGTTTGCAGTTAACTTTTGTACACCCATTAGGTTGACTTCTAGAGAAATGTCATCAAGGCCAGTGGTCTAGCCTTTAAGCTGTTTCTGCATAATCTGCTTAACTTCTTCAGTAGTAACTAGGTTTAAAAGAAATTAGTGTTGAGGTTCCAGATGAGTATCGAGATTGAGGAAAAATGATAATCCTCTAAGAAAATGACATACGACTCAGAAGGTGGGGGGTGCAATATCTTTAGATTAGAACTAAGTGCAAAAAGCAATAAAAGCATCTACACTTTTCTTTGGAGTGGTAATTAGAGCCCCTGAAAAAGGATGCTTAGCCATATGCACCACAAATGCCACATTTTCTCTTCTCAACAGACATTACTGATGTAGCTGCTAGTTGCCTATCCTTTTAATTACTTTATTGTCTGGTGGTTTAAGGAATGTATGTTTAATATATTACAAAACAAATATTTCTTCTTCACCATTTCAGGCAAACTGGCTTTCTGCAAAGCATAATCTGGATGAATTTTAAGTTAAGTACCAGTCTGCGATCTCTCATAATAAAAACAATGGGATTTCAGCTATATCCAACTGTCTTGCTAAGCTTTGCTTGTGTTTTCTGTGCAGTCTGGTCTACTTATCTACCATTTACATTGGCAGGATTGCAGAAATTCCAACTCCATTGCATGAACGTGCTTGAGAGGGCTATTAAATGAACACGATGAGTAGAAGAAAATAAAATAGGAGGTGAGCAGTTCAGATCAGTATACATCTGACTTAATGTTTGCTGTCAGACAGATAATTTTGAAGAAGAGTGACATGAGGAATGAGTCCAATAGGGCATTGCTATACAGAGGCCAAGGAAACCTTTGCAATGATGTCACAGCAGCTGAGAAAACTCGGTGATAGAAGAGAAGTGACTGATATGGCTAGCAGGGTAGACATTGTGATTCTTTCCCTCCATTTGGTTTCAGAACTTCCCACTACTGTCACATTTGATAGCTGATTCAGCACTTCACACTCATGCAGTCCTTCTAACAATGAAGCTTATAATTCAAGGATTTTTTTTCTTTTACTCATATGTCAAAGTTGGTGCTGCGGTAGCGTTGTCGCCTCACAGTTAGACATTGCCCGTTCGATTCTCAGTTAGAGCGTCTTCTGTCTGGCGACATGCGTGAATGGGCATTCCTTCATTGAAGGTTGTGCGTTAGGCCTGGCAAGCCAGCACATAAAAACCTACTGCCAATCATTAGCGGACCGGAGTTCCACTGTGGCGACTCCTAACCGGGAAAAGCCGAAAGACACAAACAAACAAACAAACTCATATGTCAAAGGCAATACAGGAATGACAATCTTTTAAGTTTATTTGAAAGAAATAAAATAAATAAACCAGTGGAACATGGTTGAAAATTAAAAAATGAAAGCCATATCCAGGAAGTAGTATTATAATATAATTTTCAATCAATATTTCACAACCAACTTTTAATGCAAACAATTATATAACAACTATCTCACACAGACTTAAAAAAATATTTTATGGGTGGCATGGCGCCTGCCACACCATGCAGATCCATAAGTTGAAACTGAAATCACTAAAGATTTTTAAGGAAGGTGTGACACCCATGCACTGGCCCAGTAATCAAGGAGCCTCAATCCTCACCAATAGCACCAGTGAGGGGCGTCCACATTGGGAGGATAACAAGTTCACACATAGTAAAGTATAATTTCCTTCAAGAGCACACAGAGATCACACTCAGTCTGATAAGACTCCCCACTGGCACAGTTATAGGGTTCAGATCACAGCCGAGTGGTCAAGCCAAAACCTCCAGCACCCTCTCTGTCCTTGTTCAAGTAGCTAACACACACAGACTTTGAGATATGGGTTATATACAACCACACAGACACTCCTGGGGAAGGCTGGCACAGGTTCTCCAGCTATGCTTCCCTCCGCCCAGACTATAAGCTAGAACCGACTGCCACCAGCCACCCTTATCAGCTACTATAAAGGCCCTTACCAAAGGGTGTCCAATTCTACTGTGCTATGTTATTATTATCCAATTAGTAAGTGTGACTAAGACATGAAGGCTATTTAGGAGTGGCCTATACAGTGTCACCAAATACATGCAAGTACTCTTAAGAGCTTAAATATCTCTAGATAAAAAGGAAGGTTTGGATAAACTTTGTAGGCAAATGCATATCTGAAACGAAGAGATTCCAGGATATTCTTAATAAATATTGGACTGTTACTAGGTGCGAAGCCAAAGTATATAGTGTAGCCGGTCAGCACCTTAAAGTTAGCTATGGGAGATTTCCGATATTTGAAAGGCATTTTATATCAGTTGCCCCATTTCCAGACAAAGTCAATGAGAGTACATTATGCTGGTTCACTCACATGTACAGAAAAGTATAAATGTTATTTTGTAAAGCAGATTTGGGAGAGACAGGAGGTGTATAAGAGAAGCATGTCAGATGTCCAGACAAGAGGTGTTTTTATTGCATGACTAAAAGCCTGTATCAATTGGCTGTAACTGTCAAAGCAGGTATCACAATGGTAATGACTGGCAAGGAGTGATTTATTTATTTAACATTTGTTTACTGGGAAATTCTGACTTGAAACAAAGCCAATTTTCAGGGGAGGCCCAGGGAGAAACACTCCAGAAGCATGTCATTGTAATATGGGTGGAAACCGGAGCACTCGGAGGAAACCCACATGAATACAGGGAGGACATGCAGACTCAGCACAAAAGGCACTCCAGCTGAGAATTGAACCAGAGAGCCTCTAGCTGTGAGGCAACAACGCTACTGCTACAGCACTGCGCCATCCTGGTGATGAAATTTAATGTAACACTGCAACTTCATAAAAAAAAAATAGAAAAAGTGAAGGCTGATTGATGATGGTGGTATAGATGCAAATATACACACATATACAGTGTGTGTGTGTGTGTGTGTGTGTGTGTGTGTGTGTGTGTGTGTGTGTGTGTGTGTGTGTGTGTGTGTGTGTGTGTGTGTGTGTGTGTGTGTGTGTGTGTGTGTGTGTGTGTGTGTGTGTGTATAAATATACAGAGATATATACAATTATATATACATTGCCTATATATATATATATATATATATATATATATATATATATATATATATATATATATATATATAATTATATATGCATATGTATACATATACATGTATGCATATACATATATACAAACACATACACATATACATATATAAATATATGTATCATCATCATCATCATCATCATCAGCCCCCTTTTTCTACATGGAATTGGGGCATCATGTTAACTGTCGCCAACTCTCTCAATTCAGTGCCACACTCCTGCCTTCTTCAAAACTCATGCCTGACTGTCGCAGATCTTCTTTTACAAACTCTATCCAACACTTTGCTGGATGTCCTCACTTCCTCTTACCATCTTCTTGTCTGTCACAAATCTTCTTCACCAGATTATCTTCTGCTTTTCTACACATGTGCCCAAACCCCCTTAACCTGTTCTCTTTGATCTTTTCTGCAATTTGAGCTACTTTGGCTTCTGCTAATTTCTTCATCTGTCCCACAGTGTGCATCCTACCACCTTTCTCAGCACTTCATTTCCATCACCTCTAGCTTCAACTGTTCTGCCTTTACTGCCCAGTTTTCTGTATCATACAGTAGTGCTGGTCGCACCACTGTCTTGTACACCTTACTTTCCAGCTTCTTTGGCATTCTTCTGTCATAGACTACACCTGATACTTTATGCCAGTTGGCTGCAGCCCCTCTTATTCTAGCTTTGACCTCTTCATTCAGACTACCCTTTTCCTCAACTATCCCTCCCAGATACTTGCAGCTGTTTACCCGTTCCACTGTCTTCCCTTCTACCTCTATTCTCAGCTTCTTCTGATTTCCCCAATTTGCTGCCATTACCTCTGTCTTATCTGTGCTTAGTTTCATCTCATGTGCCTTCAGATTTACATTCCATTCTCTTATCTTTTGCTATAGTTTTAGCTCAGAGTCTGCCTGTACTGCCACATCATCTGCATACAACAGCTTTGTTGATCTGTCCCCTTCACTGTGTTTGCTAATGTAGTCCATCACTAGGATGAACAGCAGTGGGCTCAGAGCTGAACCCTGGTGTACACCCACTCCCACTGGGAACCCCTCTTTGAGGCCAAACACTGTTCATACTTGAGTCATTGGGTCCTTGTACATAGCCTGCACTAATTCTACCACAGTTCTTAGGACTTCAAACCACAGCAGTACTGCCCAGATAAGCTTTCCTGGGACCTTGTCATATGCTTTCTCCAAGTTTAGGAATGCCTAGTTGGACTCTCATCTCTAGCTTCTTCTCAAGAGTCTGTCTCAATGCAAAGATCGGGTCAGTTGTGCTGCATCCTGATCTAAATCAAAACTGCTCATCTCCTATATTACATTCTACTACTCTGTGTATCCATTTATCAACCACCCTCTCCAGAACTTTCATGCAATGTGATAGGAGTTTGATGCCTCTGTACTGCCCACAGTTGTGGATGTCCCCTTTGTTCTTGTACACTGGCATGAGTATGCTTATTCTCCAGTCATTTGGGATACACCTTTCTCTCCACACTGCTATTAGTACCCTCCGGAGCCATTTTTCCCCTATCTCACCCAGCATCTTTTTCATATCTGCTGCGACCTTATCTGAGCCTGCTGCTTTCCCTGACTTCATCTTCCTCAGTGCTGTTCTTACTTCTTCTAGGATGGGCTCCTGTTCTTTTCTCATCGTAGGCTGTTTCTGGGGTAGTACAGCTTTTGTGGGGTTTTCTTTATTCAGAAGCTGCTAGAAATACTCCTTCCATCTGCCTTGGATGTCCTCAGGACTAGTGAGCAGGTTGTTGCTGGCATGCCTTATGAAGGGTGCCTGACTTCTTCTTTATCTTTCTGTCTTTGCCTTGCAACATATAGTTTATTTGTGCCCCTTACTGAGTCACTTTCCAGAAGTTGGTACAGTGTCTCTGATGCCCTATTCTTTGCTATTCCAACTTCTTTGTTAGCCAACAAGTAGTCCTTCCTAGCCTGGTCAGTTTTTTCTATCTCCCACTTCTTCCTGCACTCCTTCTTTCTTTTGATGACTTCCTGGACTTCTGCATTCCACCACCAGCTTTCCTTATGTACCTTATTTCCATATACCTGACTTGGCCACATATCTTTTCTGTAGTCTTTACAGATGCTGTTTTTAGGCTCTGTCATTCCTCTTCAACTCTACCTATTTCCTACTCTTCTTGAGGTGCTAGAGCCTTGTGTAATTCCTTGAACTGTTGTACTTTCTCTCCAGTCAACTTCCAGGTCTTCAGCCTGGTCTTTGTTGAACTTAGAGCCTTCTCTGACCACTGCTTGCTGCTGATTGTGGCAACTAGTGATTTATGCTGTGGGCCGACTGTTTCACTGGGGATGACTTTGTAATCATGGATTCTACAAAAGTGCCTTTTCCTTACAAGGATGAAGTCTACCTGAGTTGAAAGCTGACTACTCTTCTATGTGATCTTGTGACTGTCTCTCTTTCTGAACCATGTGTTTGCTACTATCAAGCCATTTGCCAGTCTAGAATGGCTTCACTTTCTTTATTCCTGTTGCCCTACCCATGTGGGCCCAGGCTCATATTCTGTTCTGACTGTCCCAATATGTGCATTCAAGTCACCCATTATCAACACCAATTCATGTTGTCCTGCTTCATCTAGTAAGTCCTGCAACTGCTGAATGCACTCTCATCCTCACTATTACAACCCTGCTGTGGGGCATAGGCTGAGATTATGAATATTGCCGTATCATTACAGTGGAGTCCGACTGCCATGAGTCTGTCATTAATTCTGATGATATCCTTTACTGCCTTCTGAAGCCTTTCTCTCACCACAATGCCTACACCATTTCTTGCCTGCCCTCCACTGGAATAGTAGACTCTGAATCCCAAGCCAAGTGGCTTTGCTGCACTGCCCTTCCATCTCATCTCTTGGCTACATAGGATGTCCAGCCTCCTCCATATGATCATGTCATCCACTTCCAAGCTGGATCCTGTCAGTGAACCTACATTAAGTGCAGCAATTCTCAGTTCATGTTTGGCAGGTTTGTTGGTTTTGCGCCCAGCTTTCATTCAACAGAGCTATCCCAGGTAACCCAGGCACACCATCCAGCCAGTAGCTTATTGGGGCTGCTGGGCTTTATGGCATGCACACACTGGCCAATGGGGCACATATACCCCTTCCATCATTAGCAAGGGTCCCTGGCATGGGTCAGAATAGGCCGGGTCCTCAACCCACTTTAACTACCCATGCCCATTTTTGGCAACATTAGTCAACATGAAAGAATCACGTTCAGCCATATTTTACACCATCGACTTGCTAGCCCTGCCATTGGGCACATTCTGTGATCCATGTTCTCCTATCTTTAGGATACTGCTCACCACAGTAGATGCCCAAAGCGGTTAGTCTGTATAACTCTTCCCCCCATAGGTCACCATGTA